>NC_057727.1:28337911-28357957 GCF_004010195.1 Chiloscyllium plagiosum
GAAATTTGCAAGAGCTGCTCGGGAGGATTTAAACTAGTAATGTGGGGGGGGTGGGACCCAGGGAGATATAGTGAGGAAAGAGGTCAAACTGAGACTGGTACAGTTGAGAACAGAAGCAAGTCAAACAGTCAGGGCAGGCAGGGACAAGGTAGGACAAATAAATTAAACTGCATTTATTTCAATGTAAGGGGCCTAACAGGGAAGGCAGATGAACTCAGAGCATGGTTAGGAACATGGAACTGGGATAGCACAGCAATTACAGAAACGTGGCTCAGGGATGGGCAGGACACCTTAATGTTCCAGGATACAAATGCTACAGGAAGGACAGAGGGAGGCAAGAGAGGAGGGGGAGTGGCATTTCTGATAAGGGATAGCATTACAGCAGTACTGAGGAAGGATATTCCCGGAAATGCGTCCAGGGAAGTTGTTTGGGTGGAACTGAGAAATATGGAAGGGATGATAACCTTATTGGGATTGTATTATAGACCCCCTAATAGTCAGAGGGAAATTGAGAAACAAACTTGTCAGGAGATCTCAGCTAGCTGTGAGAATAATAGGGTGGTTATGGTAGGGGATTTTAACTTTCCAAACATAGACTGGGACTGCCATACTGTTAAGGGTTTAGATGGAGAGGAATTTGTTAAGTGTGTACAAGACAATTTTCTGATTCAGTATGTGGATATACCTACTAGAGAAAGTGCAAAACTTGACCTACTCTTGGGAAATAAGGCAGGGCAGGTGACTGAGGTGTCAGTGGGGGAGCACTTTGGGGCCAGCAACCATAATTCTATTAGATTTAAAATAATAATGGAAAAGGATAGACCAGATCTAGAAGTTGAAGTTCTAAATTGGAGAAAGTCCAATTTTGACGGTATCAGGCAAGAACGTTCGAAAGCTGATTGGGGGCAGATGTTCGCAGGTGAAAAGACGGCTGGAAAATGGGAAGCCTTCAGAAATAAGATACTAGAATCCAGAGAAAGTATATTCCTATTAGGGTGAAAGGGAAGGCTGGTAGGTATAGGGAATGCTGGATGACTAAAGAAATTGAGGGTTTGGTTAAGAAAAAGAAGGAAGCATATGTAAGGTACAGACAGGATAGATCGAGTGAATCCTTAGAAGAGTATAAAGGAAGTAGGAGTATACTTAAGAGGGAAATTAGGAGGGCAAAAAGGGGACATGAGATAGCTTTGGCAAATAAAATTAAGGAGAATCCAAAGAGTTTTTTCACATATATTAAGGACAAAAGGGTAACTAGGGAGAGAATAGGGCCCCTCAAAAATCAGCAAAGCGGCCTTTGTGTGGAGCCACAGAAAATGGGGGAAAATACTAAATGAATATTTTGTACCAGTATTTACTGTGGAAAAGGATATGGAAGATATAGATTGTAGGAACATAGATGGTGACATCTTGCAAAATGTCCAGATTACCGAGGAGGAAGTGCTGGATGTCTTGAAACACATAAAAGTGGATAAATCCCCAGGACCTGATCAGGTGTACCAGAGAACTCTATGAGAAGCTTGAGAAGTGATTGCTGGGCCTCTTGCCGAGATATTTGTATCATCGATAGTCACAGGTGAGGTGTCAGAAGACTGGAGGTTGGCAAATATGGTGCCACTGTTTAAGGAGGGCGGTAAAGACAAGCCAGGGAACTATAGACCGCTGAGCCTGACCTCGGTGGTGGGCAAGTTGTTGGAGGGAATCCTGAGGGACAGGATGAACATGTATTTGGAAAGGCAAGGACTGATTAGGGATAGTCAACATGGCTTTGTGCGTGGGAAATCCATTTGGATACAGAACTGGCACGAAGGTAGAAGACAGAGGGTGGTGTTGGTGGAGGGTTGTTTTTCAGACTGGAGGCCTGTGACCAGTGGAGTGCCACAATGATTGGTGCTGAGTCCACTACTTTTCATCATTTATATAAATGATTTGTATGCGAGCATAAGGGGTAGAGTTAGTAAGCTTGCAGATGACACCATAATTGGAGGTGTAGTGGACAGCGAAGAGGGTTACCTCAGATTACAACAGGATCTGGACCAGATGGGCCAATGGGCTGAGAACTGGCAGATGGAGTTTAATTCAGATAAATGAGAGGTGCTGCATTTTTGGAAAGCAAATCTTAGCAGGACTTATACACTTAATGGTAAGGTCCTAGGGAATATTGCTGAACAAAGAGACCTTGGAATGCAGGTTCATAGCTCCTTGAAAGTGGAGTCGCAGGTACATAGGATAGTAAAGGAGGCGTTTGGTATGCTTTCCTTTATTGGTCAGAGTACTGAATATAGGAGTTGGGAGGTCATGTTGCGGCTGTACAGGACATTGGTTAGGCCACTGTTGGAATATTGCGTGCAATTCTGGTCTCTGTTCTATCGGAAAGATAGGCCATCGAACATAGAACAATACAGCGCAGAACAGGCTCTTCGGCCCTCAATGTTGTGCCGACCTGTGAACTATTCTCAGCTCGTCCCCCTGCATTATCCCAAAATCATCCATGTGCTTATCTAAGGTCTGTTTAAATCTCCATAATGTGGCTGAGTTGACTACGTTAGCAGGTAGGCTATTCCATGCCCTTAGCACTTTCTGCCTCTGACATCTGTCTTAAATCTACCACCCCTCAATTTGTAGTTATGCCCTCTCATACACGCTCATGTTATCATCCTATGAAAAAGACTTTCACTTTCTACCCTATCTAATCCTCTGATCATCATGTATATCTCTATCAAATCCCCTCTTCGCCTGCTTCTTGCCTTCCCGAAATATAGGGGCCAGAACTCTACACAATATGTTGTGAAACATGAAAGGGCTCAGAAAAGATTTACAATGATGTTGCCAGGTTGGAGGATATAAGTTATAGGGAGAGGCTGAACAGGCTGGGGCTGTTTTCCCTGGAGCGTTGGAGGCTGAGGGGTAACCTTATAGAGGTTGACAATTATAGGGTAATAATTATAGGGTAAATAGGCAAAGTCTTTTCCCTGGGGTGGGGGAGTCAAGAACTAGAGGGCATATGTTTAGGCGAGGGGGGGGGGGGGGGGGGAAGATATAAAAGAGACCTCAGGAGCAACTTTTTCACACAGAGGGTGGTACGTGCATGGAACAAGCTGCCAGAGGAAGTGGTGGAGGCTGGTACAATTGCACCATTTAAGAGGCAATTGGATGGGTGTTATGAATAGGAAGGGTGTGGAGGGATATGGGCCAGGGGCTGGCAGGTGGGACTAGATTGGATTGGGATATCTGGTTGGCATGGACGGGTTGGACCGAAGGGTCTGTTTCCATGCTGTATATGAATCTCTGTCACCACTATGCCAACCTTCCAATACACATATTAGTGTATCTGGGAGTTCTGATCCTGATATTGCAATGAGTATTATGGCTATGCTGGAGAGTAGATTTGTTAGAAATTACACACATACACATCCAAAATGTTTATGGATAAATGGGATTATGCCAGAGGCAAGTGACTTGTTTAGATGATTGTATCAGAATTTAGACTGGCGGAGACTTAGATTCATATCATAATTTTTGGCCTTGTCAGAGTATATAGTTGAATTGTGAGGCGATATCCTTTGAAATTCACAGATCTGAAACATTAGCTGTTTCTCTCTCCACAGATGTTCCAGAATTGAGTATTTATAGCATTTCCTGTTTTCATTTCAGACTTCGACTGTCTGCAGTTTTAGTTGATGTCATCCTCAATCTGAACCTCATGGTTAACTGATATGTTTCAAATGTTCTCTTTGACAGCACGTTTTCAAGAACCTGATTATTGATTTCAATTTTTTTAACATTTAAAAAAATCATTTAGCAAGTTGATAGAATAACTAAATTACATAATAGGTTCTTTTTAACCATTCAAATCATTACTACTTAGAAGCAAACAGACTTATAAGCAATAGACAGCATGTTTTGTGTGGGGGAGGTCATGCCTTACTAACTTGAGGAGGTGACAAAGATGATTAATGATGAGACAGCAGCTAATGTTGTCTGTGTGGACTTCAGTAAAGTGTCTGACAAGGTCCCTAACGGCAGACTGGTTCAAAAAGTGAAGTCACATGGTATTGGGTGAGCTGGCAAGATGGATATAGAACTGGCTTATTCAGAGGACATAAAGGGTAGTGACTAGATTCCCTATAGTGTGGAAACAGGCCCTTCGGCCCAACAATTCCATACCAATCCTCCAAAGAGTAACCATTCCCCTCTGACTAATGCACCTAACATTATGGCTAATTTAGCATGGCCAATTCACCTGACCTGCACATCTTTGGACTGTGGGAGGAAACTGAGCACCCGGAGGAAACCCATGCAGAGCACAGGGAGAATGTGCAAACTCCACACAGACAGTCACCTGAGGCTGGAATCGAACCTGGGACCCTGGTGCTGTGAGGCAGCAGTGCTAACCACTGAGCCACCGTGGTGGAAGGATGCTTTTTGGAATGGAGGGTCATGACTAGTGGTGTCACATTGGGATCAATGCTGGGACCTCTGCTATTCATGGTGTACATAAATGATTTGAAGGAAAACAGCTAGTCTAATTAGTAAATCTGCACACGATACAAAGATTGGTGGAGTTGCAGATAGTGAGGAAGATTGTTAGAAGATATAGCAGAATATAGAACAGTTGGAGGCATGGGCAGAAAAATGGCAGATGGAGTTTAATTCAGACAAATGTGAGGTGATGCATTTTGGAAGATCAAGTACAGTTCAAAATTATACAGTGAATGGCAGAACCCTTCGTAGTATTGATATGCAAAGGGTTCTGGATGTGCAGGTCAACAGATCACTGAAGGTGGCAGGGCAGGTAGATGAGGTAGTGAAAAAGGCCTGTGGTAAGATTGTCTTCATAGGAAGAGGCATTAAGTATAAGGATAGACAAGTTATGCTGTGGCATTATAGAAATTTAGTTCGGCCACACTTGAATATTGCATGCAGTTCTGGTCACCTCACTACCAGAAGGCTGCTAATGCTTTGGAATGGGTACAGAAAAAGGTTTACCAGTATGTTGCCTGGTATGGGGGATTTTAGCTGTGAAGGAAAGTTGGATTTGTTTTCACTGGAATACAGGAAATTGAGGGATGACCTGATAGAAATTTATAAAATTGTGAATGGATAGACTGGAAAGTATTAGGCTTTTTCCTGGGGCAAGGGTCAAGGGATCAATTACTATGAGACACAGTTTCAAGGTGTGGTGAAGCCAATTTAAAAAATGTGCAAGGCAAGCTTTTCACACAGAGGGTGGTGAGTGGCTAGAATCACTACCAGAGGTGGTGGTGCAAGCAGACAAATAGCAGTATTCAAGAAACATCTGGACAAATACATGAAAATGAAAGAAATAGAGGGATACGGATTCTGTAATTAAGGACAGTTTTAGTACGGAAGGGCAAAATGTGTTGGCACAGGCTTGGAGGGCTGAAGGGCCTGTTCCTGTGCTGTACTGTTCTTTGTTCTTTATCATAACTGCCTGATGCAGGTTTTTTTAAAAACACTAAAATGGTCATAGACAACTTGAAACAGGAATTCAATTTATAAACTTTAACAGAGTCAGTCACAAGCAAGTTGTTTTACCAAATTTTAGATAAATCAGCTTTGGTACATCGCAATAGTTTTCAGTCAAAATGTAAGTAGATAATAGTTGCTCCAAGATAAATTCTGTCAAATATATGCCAGTCAAGCTAAGAAAGCTCAAAATCAATCACAGCAGTCTTTCCACCATAGAGGAAGTGGCTAATTGAGGATTGTGTAAGAAAATAGGAGAGTGGTCAAGAGGCTTGGTAATCGAGGATACCAGGGAAAAGAAAAAGCTGCATCTCCATCAAGTCAAAGTAATTAAAATGAACAAATATCCTGCAAATCAAATTAAGCAGGAGAAACTATATCGTATAATTCATCATCATTTACCAATGAACCAAAGAGATCTAACATGACCGAACACCACAGTTACATGGAACATTTGGTTTGCGGAGCTATTTCAAGAAGGTGTCTTTGTTTTGCAGCAGTTGGAACAGAAAAACAACTGTGCACACTTCATCACAAGAAATATACTGAGATATCCCAAATCCTGCTACTTTTTTTGGCAGCCATTCACCTTTGTAAAACACTAGGTGTGCCACTTTTGCCTAGTACATCTCAGCACATTGCTAATGCACCTTCATTTCCCAATTTGCCTTAGAGTCAATTTCCATCTAACAACCTCTCAAAGTTGGAACTCAAGCTGTGTTTCGTCAAGAAGCCTCATTCGTTTTGCACAGTGTGGAGTTTTAGCACAAATAATCAATTTAATGAGATTGGAGATAAGTAGCATCTTTAAGTAGGAGAGCGCTCAAAAGGACAGATTTGTGGGAGAATTCGAGAATTAATGGCACAGCCTCGAGTGGACATCAATAACTCACAAGAAGCTAGAACAATTGGAGTAGTGCCAAGTTCATGGAGGACTGTAAAACTGGAGGAAGTGAAGAAAGGAGTCAGGAATAGATGGATAAGCATGTGAGTTTCAAGCTGAGTTGCTGACACTATATCCGTCCCTATGACCTTGTAATACCATCTCATCCATCCTATGATGTTTTCACCTCCCTCTCTGAGCCTAACAGATTTTTCTGAAACCCAACTTTCAACCAAATTTTTCCTTACTCGTCCTATTATCTCTTTTTTGACACAATCAACTTTTGTCTGAATATGCTTCCATTAAATTCCTTACAATGTTTTTTTACATTAAAAGCCCCAGACAATAAATTAATGTTCTTACGACAAAATACACCTCATGTTAACATTAGATTATTCAAATCTACGAACTGAAAGAAGACTAACTGACCAAAGAAGAAGAAGAACAACAAGCATTGAAGAAAACTGCAGCCAAAAAAAAAAAGATGCATGGAGGTGGGGCAAAATAGACAACTACTAAAAGGTGACCCAAAAGGTGCAATGTGTTGACTGGACTCCTGCCCCATACAATTCTTTGGTTTAATTAAATGGTGGCAATCACACTTCAGAGAAAAGGTGATTAAATGAAACAGGGCAAGGTGAAGGCATATTGCTATTGTCAGTGGACTAAAAATCCAAAAGATTTAGGTCACGTTTGAGGGACCCAGTTTCAAATCCCACCGCAGATGGTGGAATTTTAATTCAATTTAAAATAACATTTTTAAAAATCGGTAATTTAAAGTCCAATGATGACTTGAAACCATTGTTAATTTGCTATTAAAAACCCATCTGGTTCACTATAATTCAAAATGCATAAAAATTAAGTCAAGAAATTCCACAGACATTAAAACACCAGACAGAAAAGCAGCACTAATGCTGTAAAGTTAAATATTATTCAAAATAACACTGATCAAGTGTCAAAATGGCAAACTGCCACCTTCTAAAGAAACCAACCTGTCCAAACACATCCCCACAATGTGCTGGTTTGATTATTGTTCCCTGGGACCAATTTGCATACATCTTTTAAAATTAAATAGAATTGAAATCGGACTGTACACATTCTAATGCAGATGGAAATGAGCTAAGTAGCTGAAAACCTTTAAACTTATGCTTGCTTGATTGCTCCAGACATTTTACACAACTACATATGCAAAATAGGAAACAACTAACAAGTACCATGAAAGACTAAAAATAAAATCCATATTGTGGCTGTCCTAAAATGTTAACCTCAGAATTGCAAGCGCAATGAATATAGCAAGTGCATAAACAGAAAAAAAGACAAGATATTTCAGTAATTTATCTGCTTCATAAGTTTGATGGATGGTACTATTAGGATTTCAATATATCGCTGGAGCGGTTAAAGTCCCTCTAGGTATTTTAGCAAGGCAGCAATATAGTTACAGGAATTAAGGTCTTACAGTCAATCAACTTTAATAACTAAAATAATAAATAAAGTTCCAAGAAACAGTCTAAGTTGCAATACGTGCTCCAAGAGGTTTCCAATTTCTGTAAACTGACAGTCAAAATACCAGTCTCTGATCCTTGATCCATATTATTATATAGTTTTAAAATGTGAGACGTGAGATAATTAATGAGGGTAAATAAAAATTATTTCTAGATATTCTTAAACTCGGGAATCTACTTTTAGTCAACATCAGGACTCTGAACTATTTTTATGTACTGGTCTCATCAATATAGTTCAGGAAGTTGTCACATGCTCCATGAGCAAAAGCATGCCACTCGCCATAATGGGAGGCACAAGATGTCGTGATTCACTCAGTATGTTAAGCTAAACGCTGGCAATTAATTTAAGAAGGATCCTACACTCTGGCTTGGAAGAGAACCCAGAAGGCGCATTACTATCATAAAGAGTCTCAAAAATGTTCTGGCCATGTTTGAAATGGCCTATAAAAGGGTCACGATTACCAGACTGGAAAAGTTGTTCTGGTCTATCCTGCCTGTCCTGAAAAACCGTGATAATGAATGTGTATTCCAAACATACTTTTTAGATTTTGAAGTATATTCTCCACCTCATTGAAAATCCATGAAATCTTTAATAGTTCATTCAAAAAAAGGGTCATTCTGGTCCTGCTTTTTACTTTTCGCAAAATTTGTGCACGGTTGGAATATTGCGTGCAATTCTGGTCTCCTTCCTATTGGAAAGATGTTGTGAAACTTGAAAGGGTTCAGAAAAGATTTACAAGGATGTTGCCAGGGTT
Source organism: Chiloscyllium plagiosum (assembly GCF_004010195.1). Classification (NCBI taxonomy): domain Eukaryota; kingdom Metazoa; phylum Chordata; class Chondrichthyes; order Orectolobiformes; family Hemiscylliidae; genus Chiloscyllium; species Chiloscyllium plagiosum. The sequence goes on from NC_057727.1 coordinate 28,346,539, forward strand.
GGAGAATCTGAGCTACAGGGAGAGGCTGAACAGGCTGGGGCTGTTTTCCCTGGAGCGTCAGAAGCTGAGGGGTGACCTTCTCGGGGTTTACAAAATTATGAGGGGCATGGATAGGATAAATAGGCAAAGTCTTTTCCCTGGGTCGGGAGTCCAGAACTAGAGGGCATAGGTTTAGGGTGAGAGGCGAAAGATATAAAAGAGACCCAAGGGGCAACTTTTCACACAGAGGACGGTACGTGTATGGAATGAGCTGCCAGAGGATGTGGTGGAGGCTGGTACAATTGCAACATTTAAGAGGCATACGAATAGGAAGGATGTGGGCCGGGTGATGGCAGGTGGGACTAGATTGGGTTGGGATATCTGGTCAGCATGGACGGGTTGGACCGAAGGGTCTGTTTCCATGCTGTACATCTCTATGACTCTATGACTCTAAATTGGTCTCCCTCTTGTTTAAAATTAAGAACAAAAGCTCCTTTCTCTTCTACCTTTCTCCCCTTATGACTCTTATTCTGAAAGCAGTAGCTCGTGTAGCAACCTTTGTTGCTTAATCCAAACCTAAACGGCACATATGGGTAATTCAACCATTCTGCAACTGATTTGATCCTTATACTGGGAGAAGTGATTTAAGGATCATAATCTGGAAAAAAAAATTACTTGATTTTCTTCCTCTCCAAAGTCCAGGAATTTTGTGAGGCTAACTATTCGTGCTTTCAGAGTTATCTCTAATGAAATCAACTAACAGCAAAGGAAAAGACCACATCTGTGTTTTTTCTGATTGCATGACACAGACCAACTTTGTTGTCATCACTGAAAATTGGTGCATGTCAACAAAAGATTAACAGAAATGATAAAATAAATTTTAAAAAACAGATAATGTGGCATAGATATATCCTTTAAAAAATAAAATTTAAAAATTCAATTTAATTATTTTTTGTTACCTCTTTTAGCTGCTGTGTGATTGAAGCAAGATGATCATTTTCAGACTGGGCATTGGTGAGCACATTTTTCAACTGTTTTAGTTCTGTTTGCAGTTCTAGAATCTTCCCAACATAATAGGCCTCTTTAGAAGCAGACTCCTGAATCAAGGACTCCTCACGACTCTCTCCATCAGCTGCTACTTTCTTCTGGTTGCTATATGCCTGACCAAAAGCCTAAAAACAAACATAAACCACAACGCTTAGGGGAACAGAACTGCACACTGCATCAATCGCATAAACAAATAATAATATACATTTTGCACACTGATCATGGATGCTTAGTTATATAAATTGCACAGTACTAAAGTTCAAAGACATTTAGAAATTTTCAAAGTTATAAGCTACATTCAAAACAGTTTTCCAACAGTGAATACTTTCAGCTTTGTTAAGACTACTACATGCTGGCAGAGTGATGTTTCAGAATTACCTATTCTTATAGTTCATTTGTTTAACTTCCATTAGCTTAAACTGACTATATGATGACATATAAGCAGATCATATGCAATTACTGCTATCATGCTGACTTTCAGCACAACACTTCCTTTTGAAATGGTTTAATGAAAAATTCAAACCAGTGTTGCAAATCAAATGGAAAATGACAATCAAACCCCACCACAGTAAAAGCTTCAGTCAAAACTATTTCCACGAAAGGCCCAAGAATTATCCTTAACAGAAGCGTGCTCAAAAGAAAAGGGGTGAATAACAAGTTTTTTAAAAATAGGATGTGGGCATCGCTAGACAGGCAGGCATTTATTGCCCAGATAGCAGTTGAGAGCCAAACCCCAATCATATGGATCCAGAGTCAAATGTCGGCTAGACCAGGTAAGGACAGCAGTTTCCTTCCTTAAAAGGACATCAGTTAACCAAATGGGTTTACCCTGATACTCCTGGCCATCATTAGAGTCTTAATTCCACCATGCACCATGGCAGGATTCAAACCTAGATACTGAGACCTGGGTCTCAGAATTAATAGTCTAGTGATAATACCACTAGACATTTGCTTTCCCACAGCCATCTAACCACAAATTTTACAACTTTTTCAGTATATGGATGAAGTTAACCAAGATCACATTTAATTCTCACGGTTTGCCTTCAAGACCTTCTCTTGAATCACCATTATGGCAAAGGTGATAGGTTTGGAAGTTCCAGGATTTTCACCCAATGAGAATAGAATGGCAAATGTAGACAAGAACTTGGAGGTGCTGTTCATTTACCAGTCTTGGAGTGTCCATTCAAAATAGCTTCAATATACTTAAAAAAAAAAAGGTCTGAAGACATGTCACTGGACCCAAAATGTTAACTCTGCTTTCTCTCCACAGATACAGACAGATCTGTTGAGTTTTTCCAGGTATTTCTGTTTCTACTTCAAATAGTAGGTAATTTTACATCATTGTATCAAGAGAAAGATGTTGTAGAAATGGCCAGCATTTACAAAGCCCTGCTGACCCCATTCATGCCCCGAAGTCAGTATCCACTCATTACACACAAACTGTGTTCTTAACCTATATATTTCTTGTAGTATGATACAGAATTTTTCAAAAGTAAAAATCATTCTATATTATATTTCTTGGCAAAATATTAATTTAGGATGCTTTATACATCATTTCCAAATATCCATTAAATTCAGTCAATTTTAATGTTCTCCACCAAGTAAAGGGAATCCTTCTCAAAAAGAGAAGTTGTGGCTCTTACTGTAGGAAAGGTCTGGGATATGATGTGAAGCAGGAACAAAGATGCCTTACAAAATCTATCCAAATCAGTTTTAAACTTAATCAATGCGGAACTAATTCATTTTTTTTGCCTGTCCCTAGTTCAAAATTTGAAAACTCCTTTCCTAATGGCATCCCTAGTATGGATTGCCTACCACATGGGTTGCAGTGTTTCAGGCAATGGCTCACATCACCTTCTCAAATGCAATTAGGGATGGGTAAGAAATGCTGGCCTACCCAGCAATGATCACAATCCATGAAAGATTTCTTTTTAAGAATCACCAACTGAACCCAAGCCATAAATATTTTAAATTGATATTAAGACTGTTTATCATGTTTATCCATGTGATTTTTGAGAAGATTTGTAGCTCAGGTTGAGGTTCAGGTTGTAAGTTTGCCAGCTGAGCTGGTAGGTTTGTTCTCAGACATTTTTCAGCATGCTAGGTAACATCATTGGTGAGTCTCCAGTGAAGCGCTGGTGTTCTGTCCCACTTTCTATTTACGTGCCTTAGTCTGTTAAAGTGGGTGATATCATTTCCAGTTCTTTTTCTCAGAGGTTAGTAAATGGAGTCCAAATCGTTGCGTTTATTGATGGAGTTCTGGTTTGAATGCAAGGTCTCTAGCAATTCCCGTTTGTGTCTCTGTTTAGGATGGATGTGTCCTCCTTCGTCTATATGCAAGGATACGAGTGATAGCTGGTCATGTGTTTTGGTGGCTAGTTGGTGTTAGTGTATCCTGGTGACTAGCTTCCTGCCTGTCTATCCGATGTAGTGTTTGTTGCAGTCTTTGCAGGGTATTTTATAAATGACATTTGTTTTGCTGATTGCTGCTTCAGGATCCTTCAGGTTCATCAGTAGCCGTTTCTGTGTCTTGTTTGGTTTGTGGGCTATGACACCAAGGGGTCACAGTAGTTTTGTAGTCATCTCCAAGATGTCTTTGATGTATGGTACTGTGGCTAGAGTATCTGGGTGTGTTGTCTTCTTGTTTGAATTTGTTGTTCAAGAATTGGCGCACAGTGTTTAATCAGGTACCCACTGTTCCAGAATACATTATAGGTAGGTTTCTTCTGCTGCTTGTAGACCATGGGTGCTGTCGTGTGTTGTGGCCCATTTAAACTATGAGTAGAAGAAAAATACCTATATAGCGTATTCAAGGACAATATCTACCCAATAGACACAGTCCACCAATTCTTAAACAACAAACAAGACGACACAACATGACCAGAGACCTTAAGACACACTACCATACAAAGACATCTCGGAGAGGACTGCCAGACTAACTCAGACCCCTTGGTGTCACATACCTAACAACACATGGAAACAGCTACTGATGCACCTAAAAGACCTAGCAACCAGTAAAATGAATGTCATTTATAAAATACCCTGCAAGGACTGCAACAAACACTACATTGGACAGACAGGCAGGAAACTAGCCACCAGACATGACCAGCTATCACTCGTATCCACTTTGACTGGGACAACACATCCATCCTAGAACAGGCTAACAGAGACACACACAAGAATTCGTAGAGGCCTGCATTCAAACTGGGAACTCCATCAACAAATACATCAATTTGTACCCCATTTCTGTCCTCTTGAAACAAAAACCACCCGCTTTAACAGACCAAGACACAACAGAAAGCAGGACAGAACACCAGCACTGCACCGGAGGCTCACTGATTATGTTACCTAGCATGGGGACTAAAGTTCTGAGAACAAATCTATCAGCTCAGCGAGCAGATTTACAACCATGTTTATTCATATAATTGGCCTGTATAACTACTAAGACATTACTTAATTGAAAAATTGCTATTTTAGGAACAGCTGGAAACAAAAGGTGGAATTCCTGTTTTGGAACAGACTGAGATTAAAGTCTCCTGCCTAATTTGCACTTGTAGACCAGCCAGAAGTTATGTCCATGACATACACAGAACCAAATACACTCTACATTTGGGGGATGAAGGAGGTCTGAAGGAAAATGTACTAAAATTACAAGATGAAATTCTGAATTTTACCAATAGTGTCACCATTAATGTTTTGAACGTACTACTACATCGTGTACAACTTGAACACTGCGTGCTAAGAAAGATGAAAAACAACATTATCTTCCATCAGCAACACACAAGTTCCATGTGATACAGGGACTACTTTTATGCTAAAAACAGAAGCACAAAAAAAATCATTCTTGCATCTGTTCTGATGAATGCAAGACAAAGAATGTTGTCAAAGCTTTCTTTCCAATAACATGTTTGAATTTATAGAACCCATAAATGTATTAACTTAATGATATTTACACAGATCCATTAATATTCCAAATCAACAGGTGCACTGATTTTTTTTTTACTTAATCTATTTTTCTAACTAACCTGTTCAGAGATATTACTACATACACCTGGGGCAGGTGGGACTTGAACCCATGCCTCCCAGTCCAATGGTAAGGGCACTACCAACGTGCAATGTGTTCTCTTTAGAATTGGAAATTAACTTAGAGGAACCTTTCAATAAGAGGGGTAATCATTGTCCGTAGCACTGTAAGACACGACAGTGGTTAACACGGATACCATCATTACATGTTGAGACATCTCCCACCATACAAACGGCAGGTTCTCATGTGACTTGGCCAACGTGATCTCTCATACGTTGCATGCAGGGATGCCCTGAATCTTGATATATTGGCAAGACTGAACACACTACGACAATGGATGAATGGACACTGTGCAATGATCACCAGACAGTACTGTTCTCTCCCAGTCAGGGAACACTTCAGCGGTCCAGGACATTCAGCCTCGGACCTCCAGGTGACCGTCCTCCAAAGTGGATTTCGGGACAAGCAACAATGCAAATTGACCGAGCAGAGGCTGATATCCAAGTTCGATACTCGTGAGGGAAGGCTTCAGCCAGGACCTTGGGACATGTCACACGACAGGTGACTCCACTGCACTATATAGTCACTCACTCTCGCACATACACGTGCACACACACTCACTCACGCAGACCTTCTCTCATACGCACACACACGCATCCTTCACACTTTCCCTTTCATATACCCCATCAAACTCTCAGATACTTGACAAAGCTTACACACGCACACACCCACTCTGTCTCTCCTGCATACATGCACAGGTTTATGGGGTGAATCTGTATTTGCAGAATTACATTTTGTTCTGCTCAAAAACTGCATCAATCCATGTAAGAGTCTGTAAGCCCCACTTTAGGAATAGAATTGACTCAACATTGTGTGAAGGTAAAGTCTGTACCATTTAATGCATTGTCTTAAGCTGAGATGACACCTAATGTCATTTACAAAATACCATACAAGGACTGTAATAAACACTACATTGGACAAACAGGCAGAAAACTAGCCACCAGGATACGTGAACACCAACAAGCCACAAAAAGACATGACCCACTCTCACTAGTATCCTCACACATGGATGAGGAAGGACACCACTTCGGCTGGGATAACACATCCATCCCAGCACAAGCCAAACAAAGACACGCACAAGAATTCCTAGAAGCATGGCATTCAAACCGGAACTCCACAAACAAAGAGTTTGACCCCATCTACCAACCCCTGAGAAAAGGAGCCAGAAGTGACTTCACCACAGGACCTGAGAAAAGGAGCCAGAAGTGACTTCACCACAGGAAGTAACATCACCAACCCAAAGAAACCCAAACATATAAATAGAAAGCAGGAATTTTCAGCATTGCTTCGCCTGACGCCCACTGAAGAGATTGAGGAGAAAGTGAGGCCTGCAGATGCTGGAGATCAGAGCTGGAAATGTGTTGCTGGAAAAGCGCAGCAGGTCAGGCAGCATCCAGGGAACAGGAGAATCGACGTTTCGGGCATAAGCCCTTCTTCAGGAATGGGGAAAGTTTGTCCAGCAGGCTAAGATAAAAGGTAGGGAGGAGGGACTTGGGGGAGGGGCGTCGGAAATGTGATAGGTAGAGATTACCTAGTAGGGTAACGAAACATCTGGAAATGAACTTTCCAGCTCAGCGAGCAAATCTACATCCTAAACCTATTTGACTATAAACTGGTGTGGTTTGGTTTTTACTTCATTAGACATGCTCTCCAGTGTAGGCAATATCCTGGTAAATCTCTTCTGCACCCTCTCTAAAGCTTCCACATCCTTCCTATAATGAGACGACCAAAACTGAACACAATATTCCAACCGTGGTCCAGGATTTTATGGAGCTGCAGCATAACCGCTTGGCTCTTCAGCCCAATCCCCCTGCGAATGAAAGCCAACACCATACACCCTAACAACTCTATCATCTTGGGTTAAAAAGAGTCGTGCTAGAAAAGCACAGTAGGTTAGGCAGCATCCAAGGAGCAGGAGAGTCGACATTTCAGGCATAAGCCAGCACCACACCTTTTGACTCTGATCTCCAAAATCTGCAGTCCCACTTTCTCCTATCATCTTGGGTGGCAACCTTGCAGGATTTACAGGCAGGAGCCCCACAAACCCTCTGTTCCTCCACACTGCCAAGGATCCTGCCTTTAACCATGTAATCTGCATTCAAATTCAACCATCCAAAATTAATCACTTCACACTTTTCCAGGTTGAACTCCATCTGCCATTTCTTAGCCCAGCTCTGCATCCCATCAATGGCCCATTGCAACCTACACCAACCCTCCAAACTATCCACAACTCCACCAACTTTCATGTCATTGGCAAACATTCTAATCCACCCTCCCCCACTTCCTCATGCAAGTCATTTATTAAAGCCCCATGGAACCAGAGCTCCCAGAGCCATCCCTGTGGAATGCCACTGGTCAAAAAGCTCCAGGCTGAATATTTTCCATCTACTACTATTCTGTGTCTTCTATGGGCCAGTCAATCCTGTATACAGACAAACAAATATCCCATGTATCCCATGCCTCCTATCATGGGGAACCTTATCAAATACCTTGCTAAAATCCATATACACCACATCCACTGCTCTACCTTCAATCATGCGTTTTGTCACATCCTCAAAGAACTCAAGGTTTGAGAGGCATGACCTGCCCCTCACAAAGCCATGTTGACTATCTCTAATCAAGCCAGGCTTTTCCAAGTAATCATAAATTCTGTATCTCAGAATCCTCTCCAATAATTTGCCCACCAGCGACTTAAGACTGACTGCTCTGTAATTCCTAGGGTTATCATCATTGCCTTTCTTGAACAAGAGAATAACATTTGCCACCCTCCAATCATCTGGCACTACTCCAGCGGACAGTGAGGATGCCAAAAGGTACAGCACTCTCTTCCCTTGCTTCCTGTAGTAACCTTGGGTATATCCTGTCTTGCCCAGGGGACTTATCTATGCTCACATTTTTCAAAGTTTCCAGCACATCTACCTCCTGAACATCAACTTGTTTGAGCATATCAGCCTGCTTGACTCTGTCCTCACAAATGACAAGGTTCCTTTCACTAGTAAATACTGAAGCAAAATATTCATTAAGGATCTCCCCATCTCCTCTGACTCCAAGCACAACTTCCCTCCGCTATCCCTGAACGGCCCTACCCTCACTAATTAGGGATAGTCAGCATGGTTTTGTGCTTAGGAAATCATGTCTCATGAACCTGATTGAGTTTGTTCAAAAGAGGAATGATGAGGGCAGAGCAGTGACATGATCTATATGGACTTCAGTAAGGCATTCAACAAGGTTCCTCACTGTAGACAAGGTTAGATCTTGTGGAATACAGGGAGAACTAGCCATTTGGATACAGAACTGGCTCAAAGGTAGAAGACAGACGGTGGTGGAGGAGGGTTCATTTTCAGACTGGAAGCATGGTGTGCCACAAAGATTGGTGCTGGGTCCACTATTCGTCATTTATATAAATGATTTGGGAGTGAGTATAAGAGGTATAGTTAGTAAGATTGCAGATGACACCAAATTTGGAGGTCTAGTGGACAGCAAAGATGGTTACCTCGGATTACAAGGGGATCTTGATCAGATGGGCCAATGGGCTGAGTGGCAGATGGAGTTTAATTTATTTCAAAATGCAGCACCTCGCACTTGTAAAGCAAATCTTAGCAGGACTTATACACTTAATGGTAAGGTCCTAGGGAGTGCTGCTAAGCAAACAGATGTTGGAGTGCAGGTTCATTGCTCCTTGAAAGAGGAGTCACAGGTAGATAGGATAGTGAAGAAGGCATTTGGCATGGTTTCCTTTATTGGTCACAGCATTGAGTATAGGAGTTGGGAGGTTGTGTTGCGGCCGTACAGGCCACTTTTAGAATATTGCGTGCAATTATGGTCTCCTTCCTATCGGAAGGATATTGTGAAACTTAAAAGTGTGCAGGATGTTGTCAGGGTAAGAAATTTTGAGCTATAGGGAGAGGCTTTGTAGGCTGGGGCTGTTTTCTCTGAGGTGACAAAGGGTAAGGGGTGACCTTAGAGGTTTTTAAAATCATAAGGGGCAGGGACAGGATAAACTGACTGTCTTTTCCCTGGGGTGGAGGAGACAAGTACTAGAGGGCATAGGTTTAGGGTGAGAAGGGAAAAATTTAAAAGGGACTGAAGGGACAACTTTTTCACGCAGAGGTTGGTGCTTGTATGGAATGAGCTGCCAGAGGAAATGGTGGAGGCTTGTATATTTACAATATTTAAAAGACCTCTGGATGTACCATGAATAGGAAGGGTTTAGAGGGATACGGGCCAAGTGCTAGCAAATGGGACTAGATTAGGTTAGGATATCTGGTCAGCATGGACAAGTTGAACTGAAGGGTCTGTTTCCATGCTGTGCATCTCTGTCATTCTATGTGCAGGTGGGGTGGATTGGCCATGCTAAATTGCTTACAAGGATGTGTAGGTTAGGTACATTAGTCAGGAGCAAAATGTAGAGTAACTCAGGGTAGGGGAATGGTGTTAATCTTTGGAGGGTCGGTGTGGGCTTGTTGAGATGAAGGGCCTGTTTCCACACTGTAGGGATTCTATAAAGAAAATTGAATTGCAGCCAAAACATTTAAAAGGCATCTGGATGGATATATGAAAAAGAGGGATATGGGACATATGCTGGCAAATGGGATTAGATTAGGTTAGGAGATCTGGTCAGCATGGGCGAGTTAGTCCGAAGGGTCTGTTTCTGTGCTGTACATCTCTATAACTAAGTATCGAATGCCTTGGGGTTTTCCTTAATCCTTCACGCCAAGGCTCTTCACGTACCCTTCTAGCTCTCCTACGTCCATTCTTCAGTTCCTTCCTGGCCACCTTATAACCCTCTAGACCTCTGTATGATTCTTGCTTCCACAACCTTAAGTTTCCCTCTTCCTTTTGAGTAGATGTCCCATATCTGTCATCCAAGGTTCCTTCACCCGACCATCCCTTCCTTGCCTCAGTGGGACAAACTTGTCCAACACTCGCAAGAAGTGCGCCTAAACAACCTCCATTTCTGTTGTGCATTTCCCTGAGAATATCTGTTCCCAATTTATGCTCCACAGTTCCTACCTAATAACATTGTAAATTCCCCTCCCACAATTAAATACTTTCCCATACCATCTGCTCCTATCCCTCTCCATTACTATAGTAAGAGGTCAGGGAGATGTGATTGCCATCACAGAAATGTTCTTCCACTGAGATCGGACACCTGACCTGGTCCGTTGTCAAGCACCACATCCAAAATGGCCTCCCCTTCAGACAACCTATCTATATTGAACTAGCAATCCTTCCTGGACACATCTGACAAAATCTGCCCTGTCCAAACTATGGGCACTAAGGAGGTTCCAAATCAATAAAAAGGCAGTCACCCATGACAACAACCCTGTTACTTCTATACATTTCCGAAATCTGCCTCCCAATCTGCTCCTCTGTTGTTATTGGGAGTTTTTGTAGGCCTCCCAAATGAAGTGACTGCTCCTTTCCTGTTTCTGACTTCAACCTATACTGACTCAGTAGACAAACCCTCCTCAACGACCTCCCCTTCTGCAGCTGTGATACTATCCTGATTAGCAATGCCACTCCCCACCTCTTATCTCCTTCGGTATTCCTTTTGAAACATCTAAACTCCAGAACATCCAATAGCCATTTCTGCCTCTGTGATATCAAAGACTCTGTAATGGCCTCAACGTCATAGCTCCAAGTATTGATCCATGCTCTCAGTTCATCACCCTTATTCCTGACACTTCTTACATTAAAATCCACTCACTTCAACTCATCACACTGACTGCAACTTTGTCCTATCAACTACCTATCCTTCCTCACAGACTCTCTGCTCGCTGTATCTGCCTATTCACCAGCTAGGTAAAAACAATGACTGCAGATGCTGGAAACCAGATTCTGGATTAGTGGTGCTGGAAGAGCACAGCAGTTCAGGCAGCATCCAAGGAGCTTCGAAATCGACGTTTCGGGCAAAAGCCATTCATCAGGAATAAAGGCAGTGAGTCTGAAGCGTGGAGAGATAAGCTAGAGGAGGGTGGGGGTGGGGAGAAAGTAGCATAGAGTACAATGGGCGAGTGGGGGGAAGGGATGAAGGTGATGGGTCAGGGAGGAGAGGGTGGAGTGGATAGGTGGAAAAGGAGATAGCCAGGTAGGACATCCCCCTCAGTCAAAGGACACACCTTCATGACCCTTCGTCAAAGGACTCACCTTCATCCCTCTCCATCCATGCATCAATGAATTTAATACACGCCGTGACGTCGAACAATTCTTCCGTCGCGTCCGCCTCCGAGCTTACTTTCACAATCAGGATTCCCGCTCACCTTCCGAGGACCCCTTCGCCCACCTCCAACACACTGCATCCACCTG
>NC_057727.1:28359940-28365502 GCF_004010195.1 Chiloscyllium plagiosum
GTGGCCCAACATTTCAACTCCCCCTCCCACTCTGCCGAAGACATGGAGGTCCTGGGCCTCCTTCACCGCTGCTCCCTCACCACCAGATGCCTGGAGGAAGAATGCCTCATCTTCCGCCTCGGAACACTTCAACCACAGGGCTTCAATGTGGACTTCAACAGTTTCCTCATTTCCCCTTCCCCCACCTCACCCTAGTTCCAAACTTCCAGCTCAGCACTGTCCCCATGACTTGTCCGGATTTGTCCTACCTGCCAATTTCCTTTTCCACCTATCCACTCCACCCTCTTCTCCCTGACCTATCACCTTCATCCCTTCCCCCACACACCCACTGTACTCTATGCTACTTTCTCCCCACCTCCACCCTCCTCTAGCTTATCTCTCCACCCTTCAGGCTCACTGCCTTTATTCCTGATGAAGGGCTTTTGCCCGAAACGTCGATTTCGAAGCTGCCTGAAATGCTGTGCTCTTCCAGCACCACTAATCCAGAATTTGTTCACCAGCTACCCCATCCTTTGATCTGTAGCTCTGGTTCCCACACCCCTGCCAAACTAGTTTAAACTCTCCCGAAAAGCTTCACCAACCTTCCTTCCCAGGATATTGGTACCCCCCCCAGTTCAAGCGCAACCCATCATCCTTGTATAGATCCCACCTTCCCCTGAAGGTATCCCAATGATGCACATATTTGAAGTCCTCCCTTCACCTCTGCAGCCACATGTTCAGCTGCATTCACTCTGTTCCTATCCTCACCAGCCCATGGCACTGGTAGCAATCCTGTGATTTGAAAAATGTGGTGCTGGAAAAACACAGCAGGCCAGGCAGCATCCGAGGAGCAGGAGAATCGACGTTTTGGGTATAAACCCTCCTTCTGAAGAAGGGCTTATGCCCGAAACGTTGATTCTCCTGCTCCTCGGATGCTGCCTGGCCTGCTGTGTTTTTCCAGCACCACATTTTTCAACTCTGGTCTCCAGCATCTGCAGTCCTCACTTTCTCCGAGCAATCCTCTGCTCGTCCTGCCTTTTAGCCTTCCAACCGAACTCCGATTTAATCTTTTCTGAACCCTTTCTAGTTTCACAACATCTTACCTATAGCAGGGATTCCAGAACTGCACACAATATTTTAAAAGTGGCCTACTCAATGTCCTGTACAGCAGCAACATGACTTCCGAACCCCTATACTCAATGCACCGACAAGCGTACCAAATGCCTTCTCACTATCCTATGAACCTGTGCTCTAAGCTCACTTTGTTCGGCAACACTCCCCAGGAAACTTATCATTAAGCGTCCAAGTCCTACCCTGATTTGCCTTTCCAAAATGCAGCACCTCATATTTATCTAAATTAAACTCTATCTGCCACTCTTCGGTCCATCAACCCATTTGATCAAGGTCCTGTTGTAGTCTAGACAACATTCTTTGCTGTCCACTCCACCACCAATTTTGGTGTCATCTGCAAGTTTACGAACCATATCTCCTGTGTTTACTCACTTATATAAATGACAAGGCACACCACTGGTTACAGGGGTCCAGTCCAAAAAAGCAACCTTCCATCACCACCCTCTGTCTCCCACCTTCTAGCCAATTTTGTATCCAATTAGCTCGTTCTCCCTGTATCTCATGCCATCTGATCTTGTTAACCAGTCTACAATGCAGAACCTTGTTTGCATGGATTTCAATAAGGCATTCAACAATGTCCACCACCCTGCCTTCATCAATTTGTTTATCACTTCTTCAAAAAAAATCTAACTTTTTTTGGTCCAGACATAAAAAAAATCTCAAGTAAGATTGTTCTTTTTTGTTACAGTGCCTAACACTGTACTTCCTACAGATTACCTACTGCTGAAATGCTGATCCATACCTTTGATACATCTTCAGTCTTCCATCTTCCATCCTGCACAGACAGCGGGTCAACCAAATCTACTTCTCATATCCTAACTTGGATTAAGTTTTATTCATCCATTATCAGTGTTCACTGATCTACACTGATTCCAGGTTAAGCAACATCTTCATTTTATTCTTTAATTTCAAAGTTCCTCCATGGCTTTGTTTAAACTCAAGCATGAGTGCTCTGGATCTGATAGCTTATTCCAAAAGGAGTTAAATCACAGTTACCTTCAATCTATCAAGATGCAAAAGAAAGGGATTTTGTTGTGATTACAGGGAAGCTGTTTTTTTTCTTGGATTGGTAAAGAAGCATTTGGGATTAATGCAATTATACTTATACTGTGTGCTTAAAACTCTTGGACTCTGGTTTATTGTATTGTATATTCAATTATTTTGCATCATAAAACTTCTGTTTAATTTTTAAAACAAATTCTTCAACACAACAACAAAACCAAAACATGATCTATCAAGCCAGGTTTCAATCCAACTTCATCTAGGCTTGCACATGAAGAATACTCACTTGGGCAAGCTATACTATCCATTTAACTGAAAAGATGATACATCTAAAATAAGTATTCACATATGTTACAATTGATTAATTAGCAGGCCACAGCAGCATTGTATGCATTTCCTATTTATTATTGTTCCTTTATAACCGTTAGGCTCGGCTAAATTCTTTGAACAATACTTTTTTTTCCAGTCTGAATTCACAAGTCTTCACTGCACAAAACAAGAAAAAAAAACACAGGAAATGGAAGGCTTACTTACAACATCCCATGAGTCACAACCTCCTGTTACCATTTAAAATGTGGAACTGGGCTATTGAAGTTAGGTCATAGTAAACAAATACAGGGTCAAACAAAACTCAGCATTACAAGTTTTCTGTTTTACCAGTGACTGCACTTAAAAATATGCTTTGCCTCAGTTGACCAAAGGGTGATCTGGCACAAAGGCAATGATGAACATTGTCAACTGTGTGCACCTTTAGTGAAAGGGCTACCATGGTATGGAATATGCTCCACATTTTCCACATTATCATTAATTACCTTTATTTAATGGTAACCAGGTGGTCAGCAAAAGGTCCACCTTCTCATGTATTCAGAAGACAAGTCGACAATTCCTGTATGGTCACACATAGAGCTGCATACTGGAGCTCAATGGCTAAATTAGAGTGGCTGATCAGAACAGATGGTTTATTCAGCAAGGCACTAATCACAGAAAGACCCCATCAGAAACATGTAGAGATGAGGTTGAGGCATCAGACAGCACACACAAAAATGTCCTAGCCAACCTTTTAAGGCTCAACTGTCTCTCAGACTGTACACTGGATCTCCTGACTATCTCAAAGCACACCAAGCCAAGAGAAGTAAGTCATTCATGATTTCCAAAGACTGCCTAAGAACAAGGACCTTTTTGAGGATGCCGAATGTCAACAAGTGCAGGGTTGACAGGATTTAGTGTCCATTAGAATAAGAATAGTACTATTTTGTTGCAGCCCATAAATAAAGTTGACAAGATAGCCACCTGGGACTTTTTAAGTTGGCACAAGATGGCCAAAAGTGGTTGGAAGCTATGTCCAGATGTTCACAGATTTGTGGTCTCTTTGCAGAGTTATTGGGTAAGATAATGAAAGACCCCCGGGAGGTCGCAAAAGGGTCCTGGTGAGAAGAAACATTAGGGAATTTACTCAGATTTCAGGATACAGGTAGCTCTAAACAGATAAGCATTTTAATAAGGGGGATTTTTGAAAGGCCCAGTTAAGCCAAGGTCCCAAGTTTGTTATTTAGTAAAAAGTAGAAGGAAAAAAATCTGATCCTACAGTATTCTGAACTTTTTAGGTAATACTAAATTAGAAATGCAAACAACAAATTAATGTAAAAGAGTTAGTTAAATTCCTTGATCGAATGTTTGTAGGCAGAATCTAAACACGTTTCATTTAATGACTTGGTAAAGTTATAAAGTGATTGAATTTCACACAAATAGATGCATTCTATCAAGAAAAGATTAGTAATGGAAAGTGTTCAAAGTAGAAATAGTAAAGGATTCATTCAAGAACTAACCTCTGGTTTAAAACTCATTTATAATATTAGAATAGCAGGAGTTGTGATGCAACTCCAAGACAGAAGACTGTTTGATCTCTCAAACTGAAGTGAAAGAGGGGTCCCCAATTTGTCAGACAATTGTACTGTACCTTAGAAAAAGTGAATGCTGTTCTGAACTGAGAGGTGATAAGCACCTGTGATGATTAGCTAGCAGTTCCAGATTGTATTGAAAACTCAAACATATGTAACAGTTGGCTGTGAAATAGATACTTGAGTTGGTTACTGTTTTGACAACAATTTGAATTTAAACCAGTTTAAATTATGCCTCAAGATACTAAAACCCAATTGAGTTTGAATTTATTGTTTTTGCCAACATCAAACAAATAAGACGATCTAATGTTGGTGGGGGGGGTATAAAACAAAAAGCAGGTATTTTGAAAGTTAGACAGAGTAACTGCCATTCATAAACACTCTTTACCACAGGTACCTTTTTCATATGAAGTAGTAAAAGAAAGCAACCCAGGGAGATCTTCAGCAGAAAGACAGACAGACACCGGAGATGACAGCCGTTGTATGGTTTCAAAAATAAAATTGATGTAATTTTAATAAGTTTTTTTTTATTGGAACAGTATATTGTTCGAGTTGGAGGCCGATAATAAGCAGTTAAGAGAAAGAGGGGCTTAGGATTGTGAATAGTTGTTTAATGTTCACTTTTAGAGTTAAGAAATAAATTTATATTATTTTCTTTAAATAGTGGAATTTGGGAGTTCTCTGTCACTCATATTTTAACAGATTGAGTCTTTTCTGGGTGTTTGGTTTAATTAGGAGAAGGGTTCACCACCATGTCGTAAGAGCTTGGGGGCTCGGATCTGTGATTTGGACAGATCCAATCTGAAATTTGGACAGATTTGGGGAATGAAAGATCCCAGCAGATTTAAGAACTTGCTGATTAGTGTTCTAGATCTTTAAATAAAACATATTTAAGACAATTTGTCTAATTTTGGTTGCTTGTGGTTGGTTAAATTAAAAGTGAGGGAAATGACTCAAGATTGCTAAAGAGATTCTGGGGTTTGAAGATGATTCCCAAATTTGCCAAGTTTAGAATGACAGAAGGAAGCCATAATTTTAGAATTAGCAAGGAGGTTAGAATTGGGTCTAAACAAGGACAAAAGTAAAGCCGGAATTGTAAGGGAGTTAGTCAAGCACTTAGGTATGTCAGAGAAACAGACAAGTGCAGTACAGTTAGAAAAACTTAAATTACAATTGAGGAAGGGCACTGAAGGGAAAGGATTCTGGGTAATCCAAGATGGAGGACGGGAAAAATTTCTGGCTGTAAGAGCAGGAGCAGCAATTACTGTTTTATATGCTGTTGCATTGCTTTGGAACTTAGGGAAAGAAAAAGTCAAAACAGCAGCAGTTGAAAAGGGAGAAGAGCAGACAAAGGAAGCACATGGTGGAGTGGCGAGGGCGGGCGACTGGCAGACGGGGGGGCGAGGGCGGGCGACAGGCAGACAGGGGAGACGATGCAACAGCAGCAGCATGTGATGGATGGCAGTTATAAGGGGGGGGGGGGGGGGGGGAGGAGTCTCAGATACAGTCATATAGATGGGTTAACTCTAGGAAGGATGAGAGAGGTCGCCAC
>NC_057727.1:28365575-28367995 GCF_004010195.1 Chiloscyllium plagiosum
TCTCACGGGGGAAGAGGGGCCAGCAGGAGGTCATTGTACACATTGGAACCAATGACATTGGAAGGGAAAAGGTTGAGACTCTGAAGGGAGATTACAGAGTTAGGCAGAAATTTAAAAAGGAGGTCCTCAAGGGTAGTAATATCTGGATTACTCCCAGTACTACGAGCTAGTGAGGGCAGGAAAAGGAGGATAGAGCAGATGAATCCATGGCTGAGGAGCTGGTGTATGGGAGAAGGATTCACATTGGAATCTCTTTTGGGGTAGAAGTGACCTGCACAAGAAGGACGGATTGCACCTAAATTGGAAAGGGGCAGGGAAACTGAATTTATTTCAATGTAAGGGGACGAACAGGGAAAGCAGATGAACTCAGGGCATGGTTAGGAACGTGGGACTGGGATGTCATAGCAATTACGGAAATATGGCTCAGGGATGGGCAGGACTGGCAGCTTAAATGTTCCAGGATACGAATACTACAGGAAGGATAGAAAGGGAGGCAGGGAAGTTATTTGGGTGGAACTGGGAATAAGAAAGGGATGATCACTTTATTGGGATTGTATTATAGACCCCCTAATAGTCAGAGGGAAATTGAGAAACAAACTTGTCAGGAGATCTCGGCTATCTGTAAGAATAATAGGATAGTTATGGTAGGGGATGTTAACTTTCCAAACATCGAATGGGACTGCCATAGTGTTCAGGGTTCAGATGGAGAGGAATTTAAGTGTGTACAAGACAATGTTCTGATTCAGTATGTGGATGTACTTACTAGAGAAGGTGCAAACCTTGACCTACTCTTGGGAAATAAGGCAGGGCAGGTGACTGAGGTGTCAGTGGAGGAGCACTTTGGGGCCAGCGACCATAATTCTATTCGTTTTAAAACAGTGATGGAAAAGGATAGATCAGATCTAAAAGTTGAAGTTCTAAATCAGAGAAAGTCCAATTTTGACGGTATTAGGCAAGAACTTTCAAAAGCTGATTGGGGGCAGATGTTCGCAGGTAAAGGGACAGCTGGAAAATGGGAAGCCTTCAGAAATGAGATAACAAGAATCCAGAGAAAGTATATTCCTGTCAAGGTGAAAGGGAAGGCTGGTAGGTAAAGGGTATGCTGGATGGCTAAAGAAATTGAGGTTTGGTTAACAAAAAGGAGGAAGCATATATCAGGTATAGACAGGATGGATCGAGTGGATCCTTACAGGAATATAAAGAAAGTAGGAGTAGACTTAAGAGGGAAATTAGGAGGGCAAAAAGGCAACTAGAGATAGCTTTGGCAAATAGAATTAAGGAGAATCCAAAGAGTTTTTACAAATATATTAAGGACAAAAAGGTAACTAGGGAGAGAACAGGGGCCCTCAAAGGTCAGCAAGGCAGCCTTTGTGTGGAGCCACAGAAAATGGGGAAGATACTAAATTAATATTTTGCAACAGTATTTACTGTGGAAAAGGATATGAAAGATATAGACTGTAGGGAAATAGATGGTGACATCTTGCAAAATATCCAGATTACAGAGGAGGAAGTGCTGGATGTCTTGAAACGGTTAAAGGTGGATAAATCCCCAGGACCTGATCAGGTGTACCCAGGAACTCTGTGGGAAGCTAGAGAAGTGATTGCTGGGCCTCTTGCTGAGATATTTGTATCATCGATAGTCACAGGTGAGTCCAGAACTTGAGGGAATAGGTTTAGAGTGAGAGGGGAAAGATACAAAAGAGACCTAAGGGGCAACATTTTCACGCTGAGGGTGGTATGTGTATGGAATGAACTGCCAGGGGATGTGGTGGAGGCTGGTACAATTGCAACATTTAAGAGGCATTTGGATGGGTATATGAATAGGAAGTGTTTGGAGGGATATGGGCCTGGTAATGGCAGGTGAGACGAGATTGGGTTGGGATATCTGATCGGCATGGACGGGTTGGACCGAAGGGTCCGTTTCCATGCTGTACATCTCTATGACTCTAAAAGCACATGCTATATAAACATTAGGAACATTTTACTTCTATGACATACAGTATTTAGAAACCAATACTAAAGCACACTTTGCCAAGTTAGCCAATATTTGCATGCAATTGCTTCAGTGAATTAATGGATTAGTGGTGCTTGAAGAGCACATTCCACCCGGACCTTAAATTTACCTGGACCATCTCTGACACCTCCCTCCCCTTCCTGGACCTCTCCATCTCCATTAATGACCACCGACTTGACACTGACATTTTTTACAAACCCACCGATACCCGCAGCTAACTGGATTACACTTCTTCCCACCCTACCTTTTGCAAAAATGCCAGTCCGTATTCCCAATTCCTCCGCCTCCGCCATATCTGCTTCCAGGAGGACCAGTTCCACCACAGAACACACCAGATGGCCTCCTTCTTTAGAGACCACAATTTCCCTTCCCACGTGGTTAAAGATGCACTCCAACGCATCTCGTC
>NC_057727.1:28368477-28376643 GCF_004010195.1 Chiloscyllium plagiosum
CTATCCACTCCACCCTCCTCCCTGACCTATCACCTTCATCCCCTCCCCCACTCACCTATTGTACTCTATGCTACTTTCTCCCCATCCCCACCCTCCTCTAGCTCATCTCTCCACCCTTCAGACTCTCTGCCTTTAATCCTGATGAAGGGCTATTGCCCGAAACGTCAATTTTCCTGCTCCTCGGATGCCTGAACTGCTGTGCTCTTCCAGCACCAATAATCCAGAATCTGGTTTCCAGCATCTGCAGTCATTGTTTTTACCTTCAGTGAATTAATGCCTTATGATCTATGTGCTGCAAAACATCAATTCCCCAAGAAATCCGAAATGGCTTGAATGCGTATAACTGTACGTGCTGTAAGACAGGCTCTGTAATAGACAAAGGTTCTCAAAGAATCAGTCCTAAGCAACTCTTTGTACACTTTTAAACCACTTTCAAAGACTAACGTAGTCACATTTGCATAGTTGTCATCAGTCCCTAAGAATCAATCCTTTGCTCAAGCACTGAACAAATGTGACTGTTTGTAATTGGTGCTGCACAAAGCTCATACTATATTAAGTCAAATGCTAAGAGAGATGATATTTATGAATTGTCTCATGAATTCAGCATCAGATTCTGTCAAGTGGTAGTCTTACGTTGCAAAGATCTTCCTTCAAAATATATAATTAATGGAATAACTCCCAAAATTATGCAAAAGCCTCCTTGTTTCATAGCAAATAATGTGGTTCAATTAAATTTTGCAAAATGGAAAAAATGCCTCCACTTCACTTGAAAATAATCTCGACTGCAGGATTACCAATATCTGAAAAATTGATATATCCTTACTATGCTGTACTGCCATTTACCTCCTCTGCCAAGAAACCCAAACCCTATCGCTGTTCAGTTTGCAATTATATGAAATGTCAGATGTCAATCCATAATGGAAATACTAATTAATATTTAGCAGTCAATCCAAATCAAAATGTTCAGATTCCAGACAATCTATAATTCATAACATTGGTGACACAAGTTACTGTTTGCCTGAAAGAAAAGTGAAGAAAAATATACAGGAGCCACTCTTCACATTTTTATAAGCGTTTGTAATAGATATACACACGACAACACTGCACCTCAAAAATTAAACCCTGTTCTATTTTGCTTCTATTTACACGAGTCCAAGAGATTTTCTTGCCAAGCTTTCTTCAGATGTTATCGCACACATCTGGAGCAGTTGGACCTTGAACCTGGGTCTTCTGGCTCAGAGATAGGGACACTACCACTGCACTCCAAGAGCCTTTTTAGAGGAGTCCGAAAAAATGCTGAATCTATCTTTTGCATGTTCTATTAGAATCTGTATGACAAGTTAATCTCACGATCAATGTTCACAATTGTCCCAAACCATAGATATATCTCACCTGGTGGCGAATGTAGATTTATTTTTAAAATCAACCTGTCCAGTTATGTTATGACATTCCTCTGGAGCAGGTACAAACTGAACCCAGGCTCCTTAGCTCAAAGGTAGGGACAGTACTATTGCACAAGAGCCACCTTATACAGAGGGAGGGTGAAAGGAGGACTTCCATCCTTCATGAACAGATGGGCAGCTCTTGAAGGTGAGTCTATCAGATCAATTGACACTTTTGCACATATTTTAAATTAATCTGGTTGATGTGTTATGACAGAGCTATGAAGCAGGTGGGACATGAACCTGAATTCCCTGGCTCAAAGATAAGGAACACTACTACTGCCCCATAAGAGATCCTTTATAAAACAATTAAACACTATTAATATACAAATAACACAAGTGCCAATGGGCTTTGTGACAGTGTTGTGTCCATATCTCCAGGTCAGTCGGTCTACGTTCAAGTTCCATCAGCCTGGAGGTATGTCATAACATGTCCAAACAGTTTGATTTTAAAGAAAACCTTGGCACTGAATTTCAGTTTCATCATTGGTAATCAAGTTGATTGATGCTAAGATGCCTTAAAACAAGATATCAGACTATAAATTATTCCTAAATGCCTGGGAACAATTTTAGTCAGCGCCATTCTAACTTGACCAAGGATAGCATTACAAAGCAGGCTCCATTTCTTTTCCTTGTATGAGAAAAGCAGTTGTTGAAAAGATAAACATATTCACTCTGCTAAACAATTTAAAGAGATTACAAAGAAATAGCAATGTATTATAACCAAGCACATACTTTCAGCAAGTTTCAGTGGTCCTGCCCTCTAATCTTTGGGACATGAACAAAATTGCATCAGAGAGCTTACATTGTTGATGAGTTCACATTAAATAGAAATAGAAAGAATCTCCCTATCAAAGGAAAAGTTAAAACATTATACAAATTACATTTACATAGAATGCCAATGACAATGATGGACCACCCGACATAGGAGAAAATAAGAGTGGCAAAAAGCTTGGTGAAATAAATGAGTTTTAATGAGGACCTTAAAAGGAGGGGAGCGCTGTAGCAAGGCAGAGAGATGGTGTAGCAACAGTATAAAGAAGTAGAGACAGAGGAATTGATTTTTTTCCCCCTTGGGGAGGGAGGTTGCAGAGCTGGGAAGGTTATAGAGGTAGGGAAAGATAAAATTATGAAGGGAATTAAATATAAAGGATGAGAATTTTAAACTGGATACATCTGGGACACAACAGCAAATTTAGACTGACGAGGACAAAGATATGGTGTGGGTGAGACAGGCATTACTAGGCCTTTCACAAAGTATTAAACTGTTACAGTGCTACAACACAAACTTTCTGTCACTAATTTGAACAATTTGCCAAATCATAAATCCTCTTTGCAACACAAGGATTCATCCTGTTAATGAGAGATCAATAAAGGATTAAGTCCTAATTCAATCCCATTTTGAAAAAAAATCAACTTAATTGCAGGAACAATTGGCAGAGATATACACAGCTGAAAGGTTTAGAAAAAGCAGACAATTCGGCACAACTGCAGGCCTCGTGTCATGAATGCACCAGCTGACTTCACAGTTGTATTCACTTAAAGCCTCATGGTACACACAAGACGAAAATTCAGTTTCACGTTCTGGATATATAGCTGCCACCTCGTGACCAACACAACAGCAAAAAGATACAAATACTAGATTCATCCACATACAGATCAGAAACAAAGCATCATACTTCATGTATACAAAATACTAATATTCCACTGACAGTACCATCAGTATCTATTATGGAAACAATATCTAGATGTCAGCTAATCCTCAAGAACCACACAGTAAATTCTAGAAGATTGTAAGTCAACTACATTAACATGACATTCAATTGAATATTAAATCACCAATAACTATATACGATTGTTCACAGCCAGTGACCATATTCCATTTATCAATATCGATGTCAGTCATCTTCATATCTTATTGCAGGTGCCTTGCATTATTTATGCACAACAAGTCACAGCCAATAGCCAGTTCACCATGCAGAAGGCCTTTTCACATTTAACCACTGCTGATCTAATGAAAATGATATATACTAAGATCTGAACAACATGCTGGGTTGGAGAAATGGCTGATTAGGTAAAGACAAGCCAGGGAACTATAGACTGCTGAGCCGGACCTCAGTGGTGGGCAAATTATTGGAGGGAATCCTGAGGGACAGGATGTACATGCGTTTGGAAAGGCAAGGACTGATTAGGGATAGCCAACATGGTTTGGTGCATGGAAATCTTGTCTCTCAAACTTGAATTTTTTGAAGAAGTAACAAAGAAGAAGGGTTGTTTTTCAGACTGGAGGCCTGTGACCAGTGCAGTGCCACAAGGAGCGGTGGTGGGTCCTCTACTTTTTGTCATTTACATAAATGATTTGGATGCAAGCATAAGAGGTACAGTTAGTAAGTTTGCAGATGACACCAAAATTGGAGATGTAGTGGACAGCGAAGAGGGTTACCTCCGATTACAACAGGATCTAGATCAGTATTGCGTGCAATTCTGGTCTCCTTCCTATTAGAAAGATGTTGTGAAACTTGAAAGGGTTCAGAAAAGATTTACAAGGATGTTGCCAGGGTTGGAGGATTTGAGCTACAGGGAGAGGGTGAACAGGCTGGGGCTGTTTTCCCTGGAGCGTTGGAGGCTGAGGGGTGACCTTCTGGAGGTTTACAAAATTATGCAGGGCATGAATAGGGTAAATAAACAAAGTCTTTTCCCTGGGGTTGGGGAGCCCAGAACTAGAACTAGAGGGCATAGGTTTAGGGTGAGAGGGGAAAGATATAAAAGAGACCTAAGGGGCAACCTTTTCACGCAGAGGGTGGTAAGTGTATGGAATGAGCTGCCAGAGGAAGTGATGGAGGTTGGTACAGTTGCAACATTTAAGAGGCATTTGGATGGGTATATGAATAGGAAAGGTTTGGAGGGATATGGGCCGGATGATGGCAGGTGGGACTACATTGGGATATCTGGTGGGCATGGATGGGTTGGACCGAAGGGTCCGTTTCCATGCGCTACACCTCTATGAATCTATCAAAAAAAGTATTCTCAGACCATACAACTTGACATGCCTGAGAGAAGGTGGAGGCAGGTTCAAAAAGGAATTAGACTGTCAGCTGAAAAGAAACAATATGCAGGCTTTCAGGGAGAAGGCAGGAAAATGGCACCACTTGAAATGAGCATTTGGAGAGCTGTTGCAGACATTATAGGCTGAATGGTCTCCTTCTGCATTGTAATAATTTAGCGATTTTGTGAACTACCACCTAACTGAACAAGTTCCTTGGAACAGAACATTCACAATTTTAGCTTTATATTCATTTGTTTCAAACATCCTTTTAGAATTAAATTCTAAAATAATAATCCAAATGAAAAAAAGTGAATGTGTATGTATTAAATCTATTAACTAGCTTTCATTCTAAAATATGCAGAATTATTGCGAGGCAACCTTTATCCAGACTTACAGCTCCATTCAGAATCAAGTGATCAAAATCAACTTAGAGTAATGATAAAAACAAATGGCAAATGCCAAGGTTCCCAACACCTGAAGAATGTCAGATATCCAAGTACAGAATGATGAGAGAATAATTGTTTGGAGTTATGTTCTGTAGCTCCGTAGTATGCCGATCCTGTAACAGTCTTAAAAAATATATTTCCTCTCAAGCCTTCAACTGTCACATCTTAAACACAGTAGTTTCTCATAGTACTATTATAATGAACTTAAATCTAGCTCACACATCTAACATGCTTTTTTAAACTTGAACACTGAAATCTATGTACTACTCTCTAAAATTTCTCCCTCCTGACTTCTGAACCATGAGTTCAGAAGACTCCTTTGTCAAATTGGTACTTAAAACACTTTTGCAGCTGTCTTGCAAATAGCTATTATATCAATAACAAATACTCTTTTGTCTTTGCACTGTTTGGAAAACTCAGTGGGGTGACTCAACATTCTTTATCCGAGGAGAAAAAAAATGACACATACATTGTCAAACAAATCACAAGGCAGTTAACTATTCACCAGTTACTACATAATGCAAGATATGCTGTCCAGATCTCTGTTTTTTAAAAAAAATCAAGCCTTACTGAATTATATACTGTATTAAGTAAAATCCATGAGGGACATACAAGTGATTCATTTTTCTGTAATTGACAAGGAGTTTGCTTCCTTTCGCACATCTTGTCTCTAACTTTGAAAGTGAGGGACAGATGTTATTTTTGAGGAGAAAGTGAGGTCTGCAGAGGCTGGAGATCAAAGCTGAAACTTTATTGCTGGAACAGCACAGCAGGTCAGGCAGCATCTAGGGAACAGAAGATTCGACGTTTCGGGCACATGCCCTTCTTCAGGAATGGAGAAGGGCATGTGCCCGAAACGTCGAATCTTCTGTTCCCTAGATGCTGCCTGACCTGCTGTGCTGTTCCAGCAATAAAGTTTCAGCACAGATGTTATTTTTGTCCACACTGATAAGAAAAGCCTCAGCAAAATGCTCGTTTACCATTGCACAAAAGTGAGGTTATGTTGATGTGCATTTCCATGCATCTCATTCAGCAAAAATTAAATGCAAAACACCTTTCTAACAATAACATGTCAATTAATTTCTATGCCAGTGCAGATAAAGATTTTTTCATTAAAATGCATGTTTTCTCTTCAAAACTGAATGATTGGTTCATTATAAACATAAAGAGACAACCATTTAAAGACATGTTAGTTATTCATCACTACTACCTTTTGTCAAATCATTGGTACAAGTGTGCATACTCAGATTAACTTTTCTACAAACGTATATTTGAGACAAAGCTAGATAAATATATGGGGGGGGGGTTGTGAGGGGTTGGAGTAGACAATGCAGGAAAGATTAATAAATATGAGGGCATGGAAATGCATGAGGAGCATGATCACTGACGTTAAATTGTTAGGCCAGCATAACAAAGAAAGAGGCTATGTAATTCCAACAATCACAATTTTGAATATCTTTTGCTTTTCTTCAACATTATTTAATACTATTAAATTTCACAAGATACATTTTTTTTTAAAAACTGCAGAATAGAGTGAAATTATAGCACAAATAAGATTTTTATGGACTCTCCCAGAAATAATAGGAATGAGTGTGCCTGGAAATTGCAAGGAATAATTTACTATTTGGCTCTTACCATTGATCTAATATTCACAATTCTCAAAGCAATAGTGGAAACACATTTGTCTCTGTTTAGAAAATGGCATTGAGTTACATAAGTAAACCAGTACAGTACAAATTTGAGGTCTTTTACGAACAGCTTCATGATACATCCAAAACTCTGCTTTTAGTCCAACTCGCCAACTGCCACCTTCCATTTGCGCCAAACCCTCCAATGCCTCAATTTTAAATTCACATTAAAATCCTTCTCTGGCCTCACCTTCATAACCTCCTCTGACAAGAACTTTGCAGGCGACCAACTATGACCCCAAGTATTGTTCACTCCTTTCTCAACATCATTTGTGGCAGTCTCTTCAATGGTAAATGTTGGTTCCAAGCAGCGGATACTTTCCTTAAATCTCTTCAACCCTCTATCTTTTTTTTCCTCCTTTACCCACTGGAGTTGAGCATAATGACAAGGAAGGCTGTTGAAACATACAAGATCTGAGGGAACTTAGACATTTGAGAGCAACAAGAACCAGGGAGACAGTTTAAGTATAAGTGGTCTCATTTTTGAGATGGAGATGGGAAGAACTTTTTTCTCTCAGAGGGCTATTAGTCTGTAAAATTCACTTCCCCAGAAAACAATGGGATGTCAAATCATTCAATTTGTTCAAAGTGATTTAGATGGATTTTTGATGCTGGAGGGAATCAAGAGTTAGGAGGGCAAAAAAGAAAATGGAACTCAAACCAAAACCAGATCAGCCATAATCTAGAAACCGCAGAGCAGATTCGAAAGGTTGAATGTCTTACTCCTACTCTCAAGTCTCACTTCCTATATTCCTTAAAGTCAAAATCAATTATCAAGTTTTGTTTTGAAGAAAACTCTTTTTGGTTGACTGTCAAAACATGCTCCTGTTAAGTGCTTACATTACAGGTGTGCTATATAAAAATGTTAGTTGTTGCTGCTGTCAGTTAAATTTTTAATAGAACAAGAACAGAGAAAAATGCTGGTGAGGAGGAAGAACAGATCACAAATTTTTACTTAGTTGATTTTCAACTTGAATTTCTTTATTACTTGTGACACCAATCAACACAAATAAGTTTTAGTGTTATGTGGTTAAGTACAGAGTAGAGAGGTTATAGAGTCAGAGATGTACAGCATGGAAACAGACCCTTCGATCCAACCCGTCCATGCCGACCAGATATCCCAACCCAATCTAGTCCCACATGCCATCACCCGGCCCATATCCCTCCAAACCCTTCCTATTTCATGTACCCATCCAAATGCCTCTTAAATGTTGCAATTGTACCAGCCTCCATCACTTCCTCTGGTAGCTCATTCCATACAGGTACCACCCTCTGTGTGAAAAGGTTGCCCTGCAGGTTTCTTTAATAGCTTTCCCCTCTCACCCTATACCTATGCCCTCTAGTTCTGAACTCTCCAACCCTGCCTATTTACCCTATCCATGCCCTGCATAATTTTGTAAATTTCTATAAGGTCACCCCTCAGCCTCCAACGCTCCAGGGAAAAACAGCCCCAGCTTGTTCACCCTCTCCCTGTAGCTCAGATCCTCCAACCCTGGCAACATCCTTGTAAATCTTTTCTGAACCCTTTCAAGTTTCACAACATC
>NC_057727.1:28376779-28475461 GCF_004010195.1 Chiloscyllium plagiosum
ACTACACCTCCAATTTTGGTGTCATCTGCAAACTTACTAACTGTACCTCTTATGCCTGCATCCAAATCATTTATATAAATGACAAAAAGTAGAGGACCCAACACCAATCCTTGTGGCACTCCACTAATGCAGGGTATTGATGAACCCACATCTGAGCACCGTGTACGGTACTGGTCACCAAACTATGGAGGATGTTAATGGCATTAGAAGCAGTTCATAGAAGGTTTACCAAATACCTTAAATGTGCAGATTGACTTTGAAGACAGGTTAGATAGGTGAGGCCAGCATCCTCTGGAGGGGAGAAGAGTCAGAGATGACTTAATCGAAAGGGGACTTCAACAGGTGGACACTGAAAGCCTGTTGCCTCTTGGGGAAAAATGTAGAATTAGGGGTTTTGGTTAAAAATAAGGTGTCCATTTACAACAGAAATGAGATAACATTTTTCTCTCATAGGATTCAGAGTCTTTGGAATTCACTTCCTTAAAAAAAAAGTGGATGCAGAATCTTAAGACAGAAGTAAATAGATTCTTAATTACCAAGATGATGAAAGATTAAATCAAGCATATGCAAGAATGTAAAGTTAATGTTAAGAATCAGATCAGCTGTAATCCTAATACAGAGCAGACACTGAGCAGTAGGCCAAATAGCCTACTCTTGTTTCTTTTCTGTATGTAAGCTATGACAAGAGAATTAGGCAAGTTCAAGATCAGGCAGAGTCTACATGGATTGCCGAAAGGAAATCATGCTTGACCAGTCTCAGAGTTCATTGAGGAGGTAACATATGCTGTGAATAAAGGTGAACTAATGTTTGCATGGTTCCTACATTTCCAGATAAAGTGTTACATCAAGATAATGTGGAAAATACAGCATGTAGGGATGACATACTGG
The DNA here is from genome assembly GCF_004010195.1 of Chiloscyllium plagiosum. Lineage (NCBI taxonomy): Eukaryota > Metazoa > Chordata > Chondrichthyes > Orectolobiformes > Hemiscylliidae > Chiloscyllium > Chiloscyllium plagiosum. The sequence goes on from NC_057727.1 coordinate 28,377,668, forward strand.
CAGAGACAGAAGTTCAGCTGACTAAATCAGCATAAAGCAAGCATAAATGGCAATTTTCAGAATGGCAAAATCTATCAAATTTTGTGCAACAGGGATCAGCGCTGGGACCTCAAGTAAACAATTTATAGAAATAACCTGGACCAACGGACACAGATATGGTTGCCAAACTTAATGACACATAGATAGGTATAAGGGATGCTACAAAAGGATATATAAAAGTTCAATGATTAGGCAACATTCCAGCAAATGGAGCATAACTGGAAAAATGTGAAACTGCTCTCAATTTGGCAGGAACAACAAAAAAGTATATTATTTAAATCATGAGAGAGACAAGAACTCTGAAATGCAGAGGCACCTAGCTTTCCTAGTGCAGGAATCTCAAAAGGTTACTATGTAGGTTCACAAAATAACTATGAAAGCCATTAAAAAAAAATTAATTGAAAGGGGAAATTAATACAAAAAGTGGGAAGCTTATGCTTCAGTGAAACAGGGCAGAGGTAAGACCACACATGGGGTGTTGTTCACTGTATTAGCCAGATTATTTAAGGAAGATTATAAATGTGCTGGAAGCAGTTCAGAGAAAGTTTATGAGACGAGGGTTGTCTTATGACGAAAAGGTAGACAGGCTAGACTTGAACCTGCTGAAATTTAGCAGAATAAGAGGTGACTTGATTGAAACATATGATCCTAAGGGATCTTGACGAGAAGAAAGTGGAAAGGATATTCCCCCTAATGGGAGATTTTAGAACTAAGGATCACAGTTTAAAAATACACAAGGAAGCCTCTTTGAAATCAATGAGGGGAATTGTTTTCTCTTAAAGGGTTATGAGCCTTTGCCACTCTCGTCCTGAAAAGGCAGTGGAAACGAGAATCCTTGAAAATTTTTCAGATACGGGTAGATAAATTTTTGTTAAAACAAGGAAATGAAAGGTGATCATGATTAGAATGCAAATTATATTGCAATCAGATCAACCATGATCTATAGAATGGTAGTCCAGCTCCATGTTCCAATGTTTATGTGTTTCTTGCCATGTTTATATGTTTGACAAACTCTACAGAGTTCAGAATTTACAAAAGATACGAATGCTTCTGCAAAGATATTTAAGCCTGAAAAATAAATGAGATTCTGAAACGATTTTGGGCTGTGATCCAACATGTGAACAAAGTAGTCAACAAGCCAAATGTGAAGAGCCAAACAATCACCAACAAAAGAACAATTTAAGTGATTGGCGTGCTAGTTATAACCATCAGCTTTGGTTACACCCTCCTTTATAATCAAACTACTCTATTTACAACAATAACCTCACATAGTACAAAAATGTAAAACGATTATATAACATTCACCCCTTTAATCTGTTTTAGGAGGGAGAAAACCAACAAGCATTCTTTACATAGTTGCATAAACAAACTATAACAGCTTGCTCTGTTGAACACCAATCAGATGGTATGCAAGGAAAAAGGTGACAATAAAGGGACACATTAAAAAATGCACTTCAAACATTAGATACATTTCAACAAATTCCAACCGAGTCAGAACGAGAGTTACAAAATTATAATTTTGTAATTTCAACAGTGGTTCAGTGGTAGTGTCCCCACCTCAGGGCCAGAAATCTGGGTTCAAGTCCTACCTGCTCAAGAGGTGTCATAATGTGTCTGAGTAGGTTGATTAAAAATATCCATAGTGACCCTTTCCATTTTCCACACTCACCTGTATTTAGCATTTGGGGTGGATAATTCCTTCAAATTTATACAGAAAAAGACTTCCAACTGTTATTTTCCATAGTACCTTCTGTTGAGTAACTTACTACTTTTAACAAATTAAAGTGTAAATTACGAATTGAAAAACTAACTTTCCAAATTTTGGGCGACGCAAAGACTATCGTTAACTTTGCATATAAGAACAGATTTGCAGAGAAACGATCCCCTGAGATTTCCACAAATATAGTTAGATCTGATTCTGCAAAAGTGAATATCTTTCTTGTCTCAGAAGTCAAATATGCCATTTCTGATCATATCCCATACATAAACATTTAAAATTTGAAGAGGGATATTTTTCCCACCTAATTCCTGCAATTCAAAGCATCAGCTTAATTATGAAACTGAAAAAGCACTCAGATGGTTCATTTCCCATGTAACATTGTGAGAAACATTGAGAATTCAAGTGCATACAATTAAAATGTTATTTAAATCTATAGCACATAAAGCTAATTAACATGATTTGCAAATGTTAACATATTTTCTTCAAATAGTAGGATTCTACAATGCTTTGAAGTTTCATTGACTGATAACCAATTATTCAGTGTTAAGACCATAAGATCATAGGAGCAGAAATTAGGCCATTCGGCCCATCAAGTCTACTCTGCCATTCAATCATGGCTGATAGATTTTTCAACCTCATCTTCCTGCTTTCTCCCCCTAACCTTTGATCCATCAAGAACTTATCTATCTCTGCCTTAAATACACTCAATGACCTGGCCTTCACAGCCCTCTGTGGTAATGAATTCCACAGACTGACTAATCTCTGGCTAAAGAAGTTTCTCCCTGTCTCTGTTCTATTGGGTCTTCCCTTTACTCTAAGGCTGTGCCCACAGATCCTCATCTCTCCTGTCAATGGAAACATCTTCCCAACATCCACTCTCTCCAGAACATTCATCATTCTCTAAGTTTCAAACAGATGCCACTCTCTCCCCCCCCCCCCCCCCCCCCCCCCCCTTCTAAACTCCATATAGTCCCAAAGTCCTCAAATGTTTCTCACATGTTAAGCTTTTCATTCCTGGGATCATTTTTATAGATCTCTGAACATGGTCCAGGGCCAATACATCCTTCCCTAGGTAGGGGCCCCAAAATTATTCACAATATCCCAAATGTGGTCTGACCACAATCTGATAAAGCCTCAGGAGAACATCCCTGGTTTTAAATTCTCATCCTCTTCAGATGAATGACAACATGTATTTGCCTTCCTAATTACTGACTCAACCTGCAAGTTTACCTTAAGAGAATCCTGGACTAGGACTCCCAAGTTCCTTTGCACTCCAGATTTGTGAATTTTCTCCCCATTTAGAAATTAGTCCATACCTCTGTTCTTCCTACCAAAGTGCGTGCCCTCACATTTCCCCACATTGTACCTCATCTGCCATTTCTAAGTCCATTCTGCTGACCTGTCAAAATCTTTCTGCAGCCTCCCTGCCTCCTCAATACTACCTGTCCCTCCACTGAACTTTGTATCATCTGCAAACTTAGCCAGATTGCCCTCAGTTCCTTCATCCAGATCATTAAAATGTATAAAGTAAAAGTTGTGGTCCCAACACTGACCCTTATGGAACACTACTAGTTACTGGCTTCCATCCTGAGGACCCTTTTATCTCAACTCTTGCCTTCTACCAGATAGCCAATCTTCCATCCATGCTAGTACCTTGCCTCTAAAACCATGAGGCCTTATCTTACTCAGCAGCCTCCTGTACAACACCATTTTAAAGGCCTTCTGGAAATCCAAATAGATAACATCCATTGTATCTCCTTGGTCTAATCTGCTCATTACCTCCTCAAAGATTTCTAACAGATTTGTCAGGCATGCCCTCTCTTTGATTGAATGATGCTGACTTTGCCCTGTTTTACCATGCACTTTTAAGTATTCAGAAATCTCATCCCTCAAATGGACTCCAAAATCTTACCAATGACTGAAGTCAGGCTAATCAGCCTACAATTTCTTAATGCCTTCTTAAACAGCAGGGTGGGGGAGGTTACAGTCACAATCACAATTTTTCAGTCCTGTGGGAGCCTCCCTCCAGTGATACCAGAAGGATCACTACTAAAGGTTCCACTGTCTCTTCAGAACTCTAGGGTGTAGCCTCGATGATTTGCCCACTTTCAGACCTTTCAGTTTTTCTAGGACCTTCTCCTCGGTGATAGTCACTGTACTCACCTCTACTCCCCAAATCTCTTGAATTTTCACATATTACTCATGTTTTTCCCTGTGAAGACTGACACAAAGTACTCATTCAGTTCCTCAGCCATTTATTTGTTCCCCATTACCAGTTCTTTGGCATCATTCTCCTATGGCCCAATGCCCACGTTTGCCCTATCGGAAGAAATTCTTGCAATCTTCCCTAATATTACTGGCTAGCTTACCCCACATTCAATCTTCCTCCTCCTCTTTTCTTTCTTCAACGTCCTCTGATGGTCTTTGAAGGCTTCCCACTGCCCTTCATCACTTTATGCGCTTTCTCTTTTGCTTTTATGCTTCCCTAGTCAGCCATGGTTGCCCCAGCCTTCTTTTAGTATGCTTCATTTTCCCCAGGATTAATTTTTGCTGTGTCTCCCAAATTACTCCCAGAAACTCCTGCTATTGCTATTCCACTGTCTCCTGCTAAACTCTTCTCCCAATCAATTTTGGGCAGTTCTTCCCTCACACCTCTGTAGTGGTCTAGAATCAAATGTAATAGTTACATCTGATTCCAGCTTTTCCCTCCCAAATTGCAGGGTAAATTCTATCATATCATGGTCACTGACTTCGAAGGGCTCCTTCACATTAAGTTCCCTTATCAAGTCTGCCTCATTGCACAACATTAATCTAGAATTGCCTCTTCTCTTGTTGGCTCCACCACAAGCTGCTCCAAAAAGCCATCTTACAGACATTCCACAAATTCCTTTTCATGTGATCCACTACCAAGCTGAGTTTACGAGACAACCTGCATATTGAAATCCCCAATGATCACTGTAACCTGGCCTTTGTTGAATATTTCTTGGTATATCTTACGCCCCAAATCCTGACTACTGTTTGGAGGCCTGTAGATAACTCCCATTTACAATTTTTTTTGCCCTTTGCAGTTCCTTAACTCTACCCACACAGATTCTACATAATCTGACCCTACTTCATTTAATTTCATTTTGACGAACAAGGAAACTCCACCCCCTCTGCCACCTGCCTGTCTTTTCAATAGGACATGTATCAATGGACATTTAGCTCCTAAGCCTGATTCCCTTGTAGCCACATCGATGTTCTAAACAGCTCAAATTTAAAATTCTCAATCAAAATGTTACCTTAATTAAATAACATAATATTTCTCATTACAAAAATGCTCCACAATTCAGACTGAGTTCTTTTTAATCAATTTCATATAAGCTTGTAAAAAGATGGATTCGTTAGATGTAGCTATATCCACAAATTGACCTTTTCCGAGACAGAAACTTACGTCTCTCATAAATTTGAAGACAAAAGTCAACAATAGTTAAAACCGAAAGGCGGGTGGTACTGAGGAAGTGGGGAGGCTGCAGAAGGATCTAGACAGTTTGGGAGAGTGGTCCAGGAAATGGCTGATGGAATTCAATGTGAGCAAATGTGAGGTCTTGCACTTTGGAAAAAAGAATACAAGCATGGATTACTTTCTAAACGGTGAGAAAATTCATAAAGGTCTAACATACGAGGAACAGCTGAGGATCCTGGGATTGTATTCATTGGAGTTTAGAAGATTAATGGGAGACGTAATAGAAACTTACAAGATAATACATGGCTTGGAAAGAGTGGACGCTAGGAAATTGTTTCCGTTAGGCGAGGAGAGTAGGACCCATGGACAAAGCCTTAAAATTAGAGGGGATAAATTCAGAACAGAAACGCGGAGACATTTCTTCAGCCGGAGAGTGGTGGGCCTGTGGAATTCATTGCTGCAGAGTGCAGTGGAGGCCGGGAAGCTAAATGTCTTCAAGGCAGAGATTGATAAATTCTTGATGTCACAAGGAATTAAGGACTACGGGGAGAATGCCTGTAAGTGGAGTTGAAATGCCCATCAGCCATGATTGAATGGCGGAGTGGACTCGATGGGCCAAATGGTCTTACTTCCATTCCGATGTCTTATGGTCTTATACCTTTATTCTAGAATGTAACCAATTTAATTTTGTATCAGCCAAACAAGTCAGCTACCCATGACTTTCCCAATGATTCACTAATCTAATCCAGAATTCTGGAAGTAGGCGCCAAGTCAAATCCAATGATATCTTGAGTGGGGAAAAAAACATGCAACCTAAACTCAGGCAATGAATCAAATTGCACACGTATTTCATTTTACAAGGCAGTTACAGAATGTCTACATAAGAGTAGCAATTTACCTTCCTTCATGTACTGTGATAGTACATGATTATAGATTTAAACAATTTCTTTCCAGTTTGAACATCTTAGTGACTGGATGTATTAAACTAATTTGGCTGGATAGTCTATTTCTACCCAACATATTCGACGCAATTTCTTTGTACCAACGATACATGGAAATATTTTCTCTTTTGAATTTCTTTAGATCTTGTCGAGGCAGTATTAAAACGATACCTACCTCGCAATTTTGCTTTGTGTGGCAAAAAAAAAAGCACTCATTCATTCGAGGACTGGTCATCAAATTCTAATTAGCTGATTTACTCAATTTGAATAATGCAGAGGGGAAGTTATTTTTAATCTGGGTGCCCGACAGATCTCTAACCATGCTCCCTGTGGATCTAGCAGTGGTCACTAATCCGATCTATGACAATCCACTGAAAGTAAGAGACAAAGGGATTCCACCACTGGGAGAATTCACACAGTTACAGCAGGCGATTCAACGCTACGAACAAGCCACAGTAAGCCATTTGGCACAGCACTACAACTATTATTGAGAGCAGGGAGCTGGCAGATGCTCGGAGCTGCTGCTTGAATCTGTCAACGGTTAGACGCCCTTGGGCTATGGGTGGGTCTTCGGTCAGATTTTTTTGAAGAATCCAACCAATGCATTTCAAGCAAATGATTAACATTTTTTCAAAAAGAAACCGTAAATAGAAAAACCCCGAGATCGATTTTTTTTTCATATATAAATTGCTCGGTCAATCAGCCTCACCTCTCGGAGTTGCTCCAATTCCTGTTTGACTGTCTCATACTCGCTCTCCAGCTCCTCATACTGTTGTTTGAGGCTCTGCTTCTCCTCTAACACCACCAGACCGTACTCGGCCGCCTGGATCTTCTCCTGGGTCGTTTCGCTCAGCTCCCGGTTCAGGCGCTCGACCTCAGTGCGCAGGAAGCTCTCGCTCTCCACCAGCGGCTCCTCCGCCTCCATGGCGCCGCAGTCCGCTCCCTCCTCGGCCGGCCGGCCAACTCCGCCCGGATCCCGGGGGCAGCCGAGTTAAAACGGCGCGCTCGGTGCCTGCGCTCGGGTGTCCACCATAGCTTCACCCGGGCGGGCGGGCAGCCAGCCAGGCGGCGGGACTCAGCCCGCAGGAGGAGGACGGCAGGATGGGAAATAAAAACAACCCCAGTGCAGGAGACGGAGGATCTCTTCGCCCCGTCTCCGTCCAGCCGACTCCGGGAGCTGCTACCTCTATCCCCGCCCCGTCAGGCTGCTACCCTGCTCCGCCCTCACGCCGCCATTGCCGCTAATAGAGTCTTCCGGCCGTTGACGTCAGCTCCTTCCCAACAGACAAGGAGCCGCTCGAGGGGGCGGTGAGACCGCACCCTGTAATATATACAGTATAGGATATAGAGTGTATCACACACACACTGTAATATATATGGTATAGGACACAGAGTGTATCACACAACCTGTAATATATACAGTATAGGATATAGATTGTATCACACACACACTGTAATATATATGGTATAGCACACAGAGTGTATCACACACACTGTAATATATACAGTATAGGATATAGAGTGTATCACACACACTGTAATATATATGGTATAGGACACAGAGTGTATCATACACACTGTAATATATATGGTATAGGATACAGAGTGCATCATACACACTGTAATATGTACAGTGTATCACACAACCTGTAATATATACAGTATAGGATATAGAGGGTATCACACACTAATATATATGGTATAGGATATAGAGTGCATCACACACACTGTAATATATACAGTGTATCACACAACCTGTAATATATACAGTATAGGATATAGAGTGTATCACACACTAATATATATGGTATAGGATATAGAGTGCATCACACACACTGTAATATATACTGTGTATCACACAACCTGTAATATATACAGTATAGGATATAGAGTGTATCACACACACTAATATATATGGTATAGGATATAGAGTGTATCACACACACTGTAATATATACAGTGTATCACACAACCTGTAATATATACAGTATAGGATATAGAGTGTATCACACACTAATATATATGGTATAGGATATAGAGTGCATCACACACACTGTAATATATACAGTGTATCACACAACCTGTAATATATACAGTATAGGATATAGAGTGTATCACACACACTAATATATATGGTATAGGATACAGAGTGTATCACACACACTGTAATATATACAGTGTATCACACAACCTGTAATATATACAGTATAGGATATAGAGTGTATCACACACACTAATATATACAGTGTAGGATATAGAGTGTATCACACACACTGTAATATATACTGTATAGGATATAGAGTGTATCACACACACTGTAATATGTTTAGTGCATCACACAACCTGTAATATATACAGTATAGGATATAGAGTGTATCACACACATTGTAATATATATGGTATAGGATACAGAGTGTGTCACACACATATATACAGTATAGGATATAGAGTGTGTCACACACATATATACAGTATAGGATATAGAGTGTATCACACACTAATATATACTGTATAGGATATAGAGTGTATCACACGCACTGTAATATGTACAGTATAGGATATAGAGTGTATCACACAATGTAATATATACTGTATAAGATATAGCATGTATCACACACTGTAATAATGGATATAGAGTGTATACCCTGTAATATATACAGTATAGGATATAGAGTGTATCACACACACTAATATATCCTGTATAGGATATAGAGTGTATCACACACACTGTAATATATACTGTATAGGATATAGAGTGTATCACACACTGTAATATATACTGTATAGGATATACAGCATATCACACACACTGTAATATATACTGTATAGGATATAGAGTGTATCACACACATTGTAATAGATACCGTATAGGATATAGAGTGTATCACACACTGTAATATATACGGCATAGGATATAGAGTGTATCACACACACTGTAATATATATGGTATCGGATACAGAGTGTATCTCACACACACACACTAATATATACTGTATAGGATATAGAGTGTATCACACACACAGTAATATATACGGTATAGGATATAGACTGCATCACACACACTGTAATATATACGGTATAGGGTATAGAGTGTATCACACACTGTAATATATACGGTATAGAATATAGAGTGTATCACACACACTAATGGCGGCATGGTAGCACTGCTGCCTCACAGCGCCAGAGACCCGGGTTCAATTCAACTCATGTCTGCGTGGGTTTCCTCCGGGTGCTCCGGTTTCCTCCCACAGTCCAAAGATGTGCAGGTCAGGTGAATTGGCCATGCTAAATTGCCCGTAGTGTTAGGTAAAGGGGTAAATGTAGGGGAATGGGTGGGTTGCGCTTCGGCGGGTCGGTGTGGACTTGTTGGGCCGAAGGGCCTGTTTCCACACTGTAAGTAATCTAATCTAATCTAATCTAATCTAATCTAATCTAAAATATATACAGTATAGGATACAGAGTGTATCGCACACTGTAATATATACTGTATAGGATATAGAGTGTATCACACACTGTAACATATACAGTATAGGATATATAGTGTATCACACACTGTAATATATACTGTATAGGATATAGAGTGTATCACACACTAGTACATACAGTATAGGATATAGAGTGTATCACACACTAATATATACTGTATAGGATATAGAGTGTATCACACACACTGTAATGTATACGGTATAGAATATAGAGTGTATCACACACACTGTAATATATACTTTATAGGATATAGAGTGTATCACACACTGTAATATGTACGGTATAGGATATACAGTGTATCACACACTGTAATATAGACAGTATTAGGATATAGAGTGTATCACGCACACTAATATATATGTATAGGATATACAGTGTATCCCACACACTGTAATATATACAATATAGGATATAGGATCCTATATAGGATCTAATATATACAGTGTATTGCACAACCTCTAACATATACTGTGTAGAATATAGTGTGTATCACACACTGTAATATATTCTGTATAGGATGTAGTGTATCACACACACTGTAATATGTACAGTGTATTACACAACCTGTAATATATACAGTATAGGATATAGAGTGTATCACACACACTGTAATATATATATTATAGGATATAGAGTGTATCACACACACTGTAATATATACAGTGTATCGCACAACCTGTAATCTATACAGTATAGGATATAGAGTGTATCACACACACTGTAATATATACATTGTAGGATGTAGAGTGTATCACATACACTGTAATATATACTGTATAGGATGTAGAGTGTATCACACACTAATATACTGTATAGGATATAGAGTGTATCACACACCATAATATATACAGTATTGGATATAGAGTGTATCACACACACTGTAATATATACAGTGTATCGCACAACCTGTAATATATACAGTATAGGATATAGAGTGTATCACACACACTGTAATATATACATTACAGGATGTAGAGTGTATCACATACTCTGTAATATATACTGTATAGGATATAGAATGTATCACACACTCTAATATACTGTATAGGATATAGAGTGTATCACACTGTAATATATACAGCATAGGATATAGAGTGTATCACACACTGTAATATATACTTTATAAGATATAGAGTGTATCACATACTGTACTATATACAGTGTATCACACAACCTCTAATATATATAGTATGGAATACAGAGTGTATCTCACACTAATATATACCGTATAGGATATAGACTGTATCACACACACTGTAATATGTACAGTGTATCGCGCAACCTGTAATATATACAGTATAGGATATAGAGTGTATCAAACACACTGAAATATATACAGTGTATCGCACAACCTGTCATATATACAGTATAGGATATAGAGTGTATCACACACTGTAATATATACGGTATAGGATATAGAGTGTAACGCACAGACTGTAATATATACAGTGTATCGCACAACCTGTCATATATACAGTTTAGGATATAGAGTGTATCGCACACTGTAATATATAGGGTATAGGATATACAGTGTATCACACATGCTGTAATATATACAGTGTATTGCACAACCTGTAATATATACAGTATAGGGTATAGAGTGTATCACACACACTGTAATATATACGGTATAGGATATACAGTGTATCACACACTAATGTATACGGTATAGGATATAGTGTATCACACACACTAATATACTGTATAGGATATAGAGTGTATCACACACCATAATATATACAGTGTACCGCAAAACTTATAATATATAATGTATAGGATATAGATTGTATCACACATGCTGTAATATATACAGTGTATCATACACACTGTAATATATACAGTATAGGATATACAGTGTATCACGCACATTGTAATATATACAGATTAGGATATACAGTGTATCACACACTGTAATATATGCAGTATTAGGATATACAGTGTAACACACACTGAAATATATACGGTATAGGATATACAGTGTATCACACACACTGTAATGTATACAGTATAAGATTTACAGTGTATCACACACTGTAATATATACTGTATAGGATATACAGTGTATCACACACACTGTAATATATACTGTATAGGATATAGAGTGTATTACACACACTAATATATAGTATAGCATATAAAGTGTGTCACACACACTGTAATATATACTGGATAGGATATAGAGTGTATCACACACACTGTAATATATACAGTGTATCACACAACCTGTAATATATACAGTATAGGATATAGAGTGCAACACGCAGACTGATATATACAGTGTTTTGCACAACCTGTAATATATACAGTATAGGATATAGAGTGTACCACACACAATGTAATATATAGGGTATAGGATATACAGCGTATCACACACACTGTAATATATAGAGTGTACCACACAACTTGTAATATATACAGTATAGGATATAGATTGTATCACACATGCTGTAATATATACAGTGTATCGCACAACCTGTAATATATACAGTATAGGGTATAGAGTGTATCACACACACTAATATATACGGTGTAGGATATACAGTCTATCACACACTGTAATATATACTGTATAGGATATCGAGTGTATCACACACTGCAATATATACGGTATAAGATATGGAGTGTAACACACAGACTGTAATATATACAGTGTATCGCACAACATGTAATATATTCAGTATAGGATATAGAGTGTATCACACACTGTAATATATACTGTATAGGATATAGAGTGTATCTCACACACTAATATATACAGTGTATCACACTACCTGTAATGTATACTGTATAGGATATAGAGTGTATCTCACACACTGTAATATATACTGTGTAGGATATAGAGTGTGTCATACACACTGTAATATGTACCGTGTATCACACAACCTGTAATATATACAGTATACGATATAGAGTGCATCACACACACTGTAATATATATGGTATAGGATATAGAGAGTATCACACACACTGTAATATATAGTGTATCACACAGCCTGTAATATATACAGTAAAGGATATAGGGAGTATCACACACACTGTAATAAATACGTATAGGATATAGAGTGCAACACACAGACTGATATATACAGTGTATTGCACAACCTGTAATATATACAGTATAGGATATAGGGTATATCACACACACTGTAATATATACAGTGTACCGCACAACTTGTCATATATACAGTATAGGATATAGATTGTATCACACATACTGTAATATATACAGTGTATCACACAACCTGTAATATATACAGTATAGGGTATAGAGTGTATCACACACTGTAATATATACAGTTTAGGCTATACAGTGTATCACACACTGTAATATATACAGTTTGGGATATACAGTGTATCACACACTAATATATAATGTATATGATATAGAGTGTATCACACACTAATATATAGTGTATTGCACAATGTGTAATATATACTGTATAGAATATAGAGTGTATCACATACTGTAATATATACTGTATAGGATATAGAGTGTATCGCACACACTGTAATATATAGTGTATTGCACAACCTGTATATGTACGGTATAGGATATAGGGTGTATCATACACACTGTAATATATATTGTATAGGATATAGAGTGAAATACACTGACTGATATATACAGTGTATCACACAACCTGTAATATATACAGTGTATCGCACAACTTGTAATATACACAGTATAGGATATAGATTGTATCACACACACTGTAATATATACGTTATAGGATATACAGTCTATCACACACACTGTAATATATCCTGTATAGGATATACAGCGTATCACACACTCTGTAATATATACAGTATAGGATATAGAGTGTATCACGCACACTGTAATATATACAGTATAGGATATAGAGTGTATCTCACACACTGTAATCCTTACAGTATAGGATATAGAGTGTATCACACACACTATAATATATATGGTACAGGATATAAAGTGTATCACACACACTGTAAGACATACTGTATAGGATATAGAGTGTATCACACACACTGTAATATATACAGTATAGGATATAGAGTGTATCACACACTAATATATACGGTATAGGATATTAGGTGTATCACACACACTGTAATATATACAGCATAGGATATAGAATGTATGACACACATTGTAATATATGAAATATAGGATATAGAGTGTATCACACACCCTGCAATATATACTGTATAGGATACAGAGTGGATCACACACTGTAATATGTTCAGTATAGGATATACAGTATATCACACACACTGTAATATATACAGTATAGGATACAGAGTGTATCACACCCTGTAATATATTCGGTATAGTATATAGAGTGCATCACACACATTGTAATATATGGTATAGGATATACAGTGTATCGCACACATTGTAATATATACTGTATAGGATATACTACATATCACACACCCTGTAATATGTAGGTATAGGATATAGAGGTTGTCACACACACTGTAACATATATGGTTAAGGATATAGAGTGTATCACACACACTGTAATATATATGGTATATGATATACATTGTATCACATACACTGTAATATATACTGTATTGGATATACAGCATATCACACATCCGCTAATACATACTGTATATGATATAGAGTGTATCACGCACACTATAATATATACGGTATAGGATATATAGTGTATCACACACTGTAATATATGCTGTATAGCATATGGAGTGTATCACACACCCTGTAATATATGCTGTATAGAATATGCAGTGTATCACACACACTGTTTGGATATACAGTGCATCACACACCTTGTAATAAATACAGTGTATCACACACCCTGTAATATATACGGTATAGGATATACAGTGCATCACACATCCTGTAATATATACAGTGTATCACACAACCTGTAATATATATGCTGTATAGGATATACAGTGTATCACACACCCTGTAATATATACAGTGTATCACACAACCTGTAATATATACTGTATAGGATATACAGTGTATCACACACCCTGTAATATGTACGCTTTAGGATATACAGTGTATCACACACTCTGTAATATATATGGTATAGGGTATACAGTGTATCACACACGCACTGTAACATATATGGTATAGGATATACAGTGAATCACACACCCTGTAATATATACAGTACAGGATATTCAATAGATTACACACCCTGTAATATATACAGTACAGGATATACAGTGTATCACACACCCTGTAATATATACGTTATAGGATATACAGTGTATCACACGCCCTGTAATATATACAGTATAGGATATACAGAGTATCACACACCCTATAATAAACAGTATAGGATATACAGTTTATCACACACCCTGTAATAAATATAGTGTAAGATATACAATATATCAGATGCCCTCTAATATATACAGTAGATGATATACAGTATATCACATCCTTAGAGAAAGTGAGGACTGCAGGTGCTGGAGATTAGAGTCAAAAAGTGTGGCGCTGGGAAAGCACAACATCCGAGGAGTAGGAAAATTGACATTTCAGGCATAATCCCTTACAATATATCATACACCCTGTAATATGTACAATATAGTATATATAATATATCACATACCCTATAATATACACAGTCATACACTCTGTAATATATACAGTAATATATACAATATATCATGCACCCTGTAATATTCACAATATACTATATGCAATCTAACAAACAACCCTGCAAACTTTACAGTATAGTAAATGCAATGTAATCTATGTCCTGTGATAAACACAAGAAGTATATACAATATAACATATATCCCATAATATTCACAATATAGTATATGCTATAAAACATACATTCTGGAATATATTGTAGTATATACCATACAGTATACACACTGTAACATAATATATACAATGCAATTAGACATACTGTTGTGGTAATTTTACCATCATACATAATTAATAACAATTCTAAATCTGAAAGTCTGCTTATGTAATGAGTAACAATTAACAATTTCATTTATTGGAAATAAGTTGGATTTTAACAGTAGATTCAGTGGGATTAAAACAGGATTTTCCAGATATTCAAAGCTACTTATCGATGCTCCAGTAAATCTGAAAGAAAAGAGAAAGTACAGGAAAAACTTAACAGATTTGCCAGCGCCTATCTAATGAGAAACAGAATCAATTGACTTAATCTTATGTTATTTTGGATAAGTGTGAGTTACATTGAGTTTTTAGAGAGAATACTTACTCTGTGGCCCAATCGCAACATATGCAACCAAACTCACCTCAGTAACCAGCTTCCACACCCCATGGTGAACTTGAAATCTGATTTATTCCCAATTTACCACATACCATTCCCAGAACTACTCACTAGATCGAGAAACCGGCATTTATGGCGCCAATGCCATATTTAAAAGTCTGCTGTGCATCTGGGCATGCACCGCAATTCCAAAGTTGCTCTACCCAGTGACCGACAGTCAGTTTGAACACATTGGAGAAGTAGAAGATGGTCTGCAATTCTCTAACAGATGGTCTTGATGGATAGAGCATTCCAGAGGAGGGCTGACCTCTTCCGAGAGGATCAGCAGAGGAAGGCATGCACCAGGTCCCAGCAATGTGGTCCAAGATTGCCACCTGGATCAGTGCCATCTCAACAGTGCATAGAAATATTCATCAGTGTTGTAAGACGGTCTGTGATTTTTTTTCTACTAATTGCCACACTCTTCTCTCTGTGACCTTACACTCAGTCTATATCTGTTACTGCACCCACCTCCCACCAAAACTCATGATCTGCCACTCTCACTGCTGAATGCAATACCCTTGCACACCCAACCTCTGACTTTTCTTCAGCATTATGGGAATCTGGCCCAGGTGGGGTCAAGTCCTCGATCCCAGAGCTGTGACATGGACTAATTTCTCTTTTCTTTATTTTTTTTTTCCTTTTTATTGTACTATCCTGGAAGGACAGACTGGTTAGCAAGGTTAGATCTCATGGAATACAAGGAGAACTAGCCATGTGGATACAGAATTGGCTCAAAGGTAGAAGACAGAGGGTAGTGGTGGAAGGTTGTTTTTCAGACTGGAGGCCTGTGACCAGTGAAGTGCTACAAGGATCGGTGCTGGGTCCATATACTTTTATATAAATGATTTGGATGTGAGCATAAGAGGTTTCGTTAGTAAGTTTGCAGATGACACCAAAATTGGAGGTGTGGTGGACAGCGAAGAAGGTTACCTCAGATTACAATGGGATCTTGATTAGATGGATTCTGGATCAATGGTGCTGGAAGAGCACAGCAGTTCAGGCAGCATTGAAGCTCCTCGATGCTGCCTGAACTGCTGTGCTCTTCCAGCACCATTGATCCAGAATCTGGTTAAATCCAGCATCTGCAGTCATTGTTTTTACCTCTTGATTAGATGGGTCAATGGGCTGAGGAGTGGCAGATGGAGTTTAATTTAGATAAATGCGAGGTGCTGCATTTTGGGAAAGCAAATCTTAGCCAGACTTGTATACTTAATGGTAAGGTCCTAGGGAGTGTTGCTGAACAAAGAGACCTTGGAGTGCAGGTTCATAGCTCCTTGAAAGTGGAGTCACAGGTAGATAGAATAGTGAAGAAGACGTTTGGTATGCTTTCCTTTATTGGTCAGACCATTGAGTATGGGAAACGTCCTTTCCCATGCTGTGCATCTCTATGACTGCTTTCTGAACTTTTTTACTATTAATTTCTTACAGTGATTTTGTACTTTTGAAAGTTTGTAATTTCATTTCTTAATTTCATTTCTTTATTTTTCTACTTTTTCCTAAGAATTTGTACTCAAGAATCTGCACCTGGATACCTTCACACCTAAGATGGCGCCATAAGTGACGACTTGTAAATTTTTCACTGTATTCATGAGTAGACGTGACAATAGGGCTAATTCAATTCAATTCAATAACCTTGCATAGCTTCCACACTGTCTATTCATTCCATTGGAACAACTCACCACCTTTCAACCACCTGCATCAAAACAGATAACAGTGCCACAGTTTCGGCTCACTCAATTCCTCCCTTTCTCTCATTCCTGGCGAAGAGAGCCCACAACAGAGTGGAAAGGGCCCAGACAGATGGTGGGGTGCCCAACATTAGACTACTCAGCCCTTAACAGGAAAGAAGCCTGGAGAAGGAGAAGACCAGGACCATTCATGTGTCGCTAACTGAATAAGTACCATTTTTCATTCCATGGCAACTCCCACATGAATCCCACTGTCAGTCTAATTTATTGCACACACTGCTAAGCACTGGCCGCTCTATTTTGTTTTGCAGGTATCACTGGGAGGTCCACCACCATTGGAGTGAAGCAGTCAACTCAACCAAAAGCTGCCTTTTTGATCTCTGAGGATAAGAGTACCGAGGCCTCAGAGGAAGCATGAGCAATGCTACCTCCTACACCTCCCACCTGCCCAGATACAGACACTTTGGCAGGAACGCTAGCTTTAGAATGTTTGTGAACACACTCTGGTTAGCATTAATTGTGACAACTCCACAGCTGACACAGAAGAAATGCCCCAGTCTGCTGGCAGTCAGCGGCCTGTAGGAGAACAGTCACCTGCTCCACCTCTCAGGGAAGGAGAGGACCCACGGTGTCAACAATCATGGACCTCATTCACATTCACGAGGAGGAATAGGACTGCAGACAGGGAGTAGGATTGCAGACAGTGGGAGGCAATGACCCTCGTTGCCCAGAAGCTGCAGCAATGCAGCAACTCACAAAGTCCCCTAGCTGTCTCCATGGGACAGGTTGGTGAATGCCATGGAGAACTAGGTCCAGCACACTCTGAAACTGCTGGAGGGGTACACACACCTACATTCCAACAACTGAACCAGAGACTATGCTGAGACATAATGGGAGGGAGAGAAAGAAGAGAACCTATTGAAGCCATATTGATAGCACATTTGACATTGCATTGTGTATCATTTCTGTTATTTGATAAATAATGTTTTGTTTGTACAGCATCTGTCTGAGTTTCTGGTTAGCCACAAATGTAACTGTTCCAGCATAATGCCTAACTTCATATGCACAAACAAGATGGATCAATGTCTGTGTTGAGAACCTGCTGCAGCATGTGGATGTGAGATGGACAAAGTGCATTGCAGAGAAATGGGTTCTGCTGACACCATTGACCTTATCCAACAACATCCCTACTCTTTCTCTGGCCTCTGTGTTGGTGTTGAATGAAATGCTCAACAATTTGTGGATCTGGGAGGTCTACAGCAAACAGGGAGCTAATGCACTATGATGGCCAGGGATTAGGGGACCTACAGGTCTGTTTCCAGTAGAGTGCAGAGGTCTGAGAAGAATGTTGTATACTTTTAAATCACTTCACATCAGAGGGCCCAACAGCCCCTGCCTTATAGATTGAGGAACCCACCCTTTCCACCCCAAGAATGGTCACAGCCATTTTTGTTCCAACTGCACATTTTCCAACATTGTGAAAGAGAATACTGAGTGCACTTTGGCGAGTGGCTTCCAGCATCTGTGAGGCCCCAAACATCCAGATACCTTTCCTGGTCGACTTCCCATGAACCCTATAGTCTTTGTACCCCCACAGGTCTCCACCCAATCCACCTACACAAGTCTGCACTTCTCCTTCCCATCCCTTGGCTATTGAGGTGACCATGCCTGGCATGGTTATGCATTAATCCCCTCAACAATTGTCAGACTCCCTATCCCCAACCTGCAGTCCCCAATCCCAAAAATTAGGTTCTTCAGTCTGTTACTGCAGCAACAATCTCCTCGCACTTCCTAATCCTGATTCCCTCCTAGCTTCTCTGGATGGACCTGACAAGACTGACCATGAACTGCTCCCTTGAGCAACATAACCGGACAGCTCCAAACCTGATGTGCTCAGACTCCTGACTAGTGGCTATACACATGCCCAACTGTGTTAGCCATTCACCGGATTAGCTGCTTTGGAGCCAAAGGACGAGCCATGATCCAATCCTGGACTGATGAGGCACATAGACTGGCTGTGAACACCCAACCGGACACCTAACTGTGATCAATCTCCTGGACTAGTATCAGAGTTATCCTTGACTTGCAGTGTTGGGAACACTTGATTGACATCCTCCATGGTCATTCGTGAAGACTATCCTCTGACATGGCTGCTTGTTTGCTGCTCATGCAATGTGTAAGCTGCTGGCACATGCTATAACTGTGAGATTGATGTAGCACGCTGCTGTATAACAAAATGAATGCTCCTTTGACTGTGGACTGCTGACTAGCAAAACAAGCTGCCTTGCTGTGTAACTGGGCTAAATGGCACAGTAAGGTTAGGAAAGACACTTTGAGTATCCAGGTGAGCCAGTTCTAAGAAAGCAAGCTGGCAGTCTTGGATGCAGCCTGCTCCAGTCTGCGAGCTGGATGGCCTGTCCCTGTGCGCAGTGTGTCTTTGCAGCAGCCTTTCAATACGAGTTGCTGGTGTAATGTACGTCTGGGCTTCCTGAGTCACCTGCAAGTGTATTGGAGGGATGCCACAATTGTTATGAGATGTTGTCAGAGAGAGCCATACTGCATAGAAACAGGCTTTTCAACCCACCATTACAGTGCTGACCAAAAACACAAAACTACAATAATCTCATTGACTTGCACTTGTCCATAGCCTGCTGTGCCCTGGACTTTTAAGTGCCCATCGAGATGCTTCTTAAATGGTGAAACAGTACATGCATCTCCCATCCTCTAAAGCAGCATTTTCTATATTTCTACTGCCCTCCGGAAGAAAAAGAATTTCCTCAGATCCCCTCTAAATGACTTACTCCTCACCTTAAACGGATGCTCTCTGGTCTTAGGCACATCTGCCATGGGGAAAGGATTCTCACAATCTACCCTGTCTATGCCTCTCATAATTTTATTACTTCAATCAGATACCCCTCAGCTGCTTCTGTTTCTGTCCCAAGGAAAACAAGTGCAGCCTTTCTCCTCAAAACTGAGACTTTCCATCCCAGGCAACATCCTGAAGAATCTCCTCTGCACTCTCTCCAGTGCAATCACAACCTTCCAATAACATGATGACCAGAACTCTACGCAGTATTCCTACTGTGACCTAACAAAAGTTGCAACAAGACTTCCTTGTTGCTATATTCTGTGCCCCAGCTAATGAAGGCAAACATATTCCTGATGAAGGGCTTTTGCCCAAAACATTGATTTTCCTGCTCCTCAGATGCTGCCTGACCTGCTGTGCTTTTCCAGCACCACTCTAATCCAAACATCCCCTTTGCCTTCTTCATCACCCTATCTATCTGTGCCAATGCCTTCAGGGATCTGAAGTCATAACATTGCATTCCTCACTCAGTTTGCAGCTGTAACATTGTATTCCTTGCTCTGTTCTATTACTCTCATGCACTTTTTATAGTATGATCTGCCTGTACTGCATGCAAACCACAAACTTTCACTGTAGTTAGGTACATTTGACAATAATAAATCAGACCAAATCAAATCTATGGACTTGTACACCAAAGTCCCCTTCTCCGTCATCAGTCTCCATCAATCAAAATTCAATGTGTATATCCTATCCTTATTTGATCGCCCAAAGAGCAGCATTTATCACATTAAATTCAAAATGCCATTGCTCTATCAAATTTACCAGCTGATCAATGTCAGCCTGAGACCATCATTCTCATTACCAATGGCAGTCCCAAATTTTGTGTCATCTATAAATTCACATCCAAGTTGTTAACGTACGTAACAGACACTATTGTCCCAGCACTGATCCCTGTGACGCACTGCAGGTCACAAGCTTCTAATCACCATAACAACCTTCACCATCATCCTTTGCCTCCTATTTGAAAGCTAATTTTGGATTCAGTTTGCCAACTTTCCTAGGATACTATGGACTCTTGCCATTTAGACCAGCCTTCCATGTGGGACCTTGTCAAAGGCCTACAGAACTCCATGTAAACCACATCAAATTCATTACCCTCATCAATATATTTAGTCACCTTTTCAAAAAACTCAACTAAATTAGTCAGACAGGATCTCCTTCCAAAAAGTCACATTGAATTTTCCTGATTAATCCCTGCCTTTTCAAATGTTGATAAATCCTGCCCCTCAGAATATTTTCTATTAATTTCTCTACCACTGATATTGGACTGAATGGTGTGTAGTTGCCTGGCCTTCTTCAACAAAGGAACCACATCCAGTTATCTGGCACTTAACCTGTGGCTAGCGAAGTAAATATCTCCTTCCACGCCCCCAGCAATTTCCTCCCTTGCCTCACCATAGCACCATACATTGCATCAATCCCTGGGTATTTATGCACCTTTATGCCTGCTAAAAACATTTACTACCTCCTCTTTCTTAATCTTAACATGCTGTTAGAACTTCACCATCCCAACCAAAATCTCCAGCTACATTGTCTTTGACCTTTGTGAAACAGATGAGAAATATTCATTTAAGACCTCACCTATGTCCTTTGGCTCCATGCAAAGATTGCCCCTTTGGTCTATAATAGGTCCCCCCTCTTTCCCTGGTAATCCTGTTGCTCTTAATATGCAATAAAATGCCTTGGGGTTTTCCTTAATCTTGTCTACCAATGATATTTCATGGCCCCTCTTTGGCCTCCTAATTTATTTTTAAAGCACCCCTCTATACTCTCTATGCTTCTAAAGGGCATTCCCTGTTTTACCAAACATAAGTTTCCTTCTTTTTCTTTATCAAACTCTGAATGCCTTCAGGGTTCCCTGAACTTGCTGCTTTTGCCTTTCACTCTTAGAGGAGCACGTAAGCCCTGAACTCTTACAATACAACTTTTAAAAGACACCCGTATTCCAAATGTAGACTTCCCTGCAAGTGGATACTCCCAGTCTACTAGATGCTGATATTGAAATTGGCCTTCCCCTAGTTTGACACTTAACTTCTGCATCATCCTTATCCCTGCTGTATAATAAAAGCGATTGCCCTTTTTATTTCTAAGCTCTCCCAGATGGCCTCATTTGGAGAGCTTTCTGGGACATCCTCCTTTATTCCTGCAGTGATGGTTTCCTTTACCAATAATGCAATACCCGTATCTCTCTCACATCCCCTTCTATCACGCTTGAAACCTGTATGCCCTGGAATATTAAGCCATCAGTCCTGCCCTTCCTTCAACCATGTCTCAGTGATTGCAACAATATCATATTCCTGACTGCTGATCAACACTCTTAAGTTCTTCTGCCTTACCATTCAAGCTCCTTGCATTCAAATAGATACAATTTAGCTTTCTGATTCTCCCATGTGCCTTATCATGCCCATATCTTCTCAGTCTACAGAGGACTGTTCTAACATTTCTTTTATATCAGATTGGACCTTGCTCATTATTTTGAATCTACTTTGTGCCCTAGCACCTGTCAAATTAGGTTAAAACCTTCCTAACAGTACAAGGATCTTGGACCTATTCTAGTTCAGCTCAAACCAGATGTTGGATGCAATGTCCATGGACAAGATTCCATATGCTTAGTGGTGATGGTTTGCGACCTGAAACACTGTGCAACTTGGAAACTGAGATAGGCCTCACCAGATTTCTCATTCAATTCTATCACAAATCCTGCCAAACCTTATATTGTTCAGGCCATTATAAAATACCATTCAATATTTCAAGTCCAAATGACTCTTCTTCAGAGTGTAAAAGAATCTGTACTTATTTTGCACCTATGCAATCTGTATAAATATTCAAGACCAGCCATACAAACAGAGTAAATTTAAGAAAGAAAGCTTAACCTGTGTAGAGAAAAAATAGTTTCTGCATATCTTTTCAAAGGACATTGAAAAATAATTTTTACAACAGACTTCTGCATTTTTTTGATATTTCATTGTTTTAAAGCATCCCTTCATGAATATTCTTATTTCAATCAAGGGGAGAACTCCTTAATGCAATTCCCACAGTTGATTCATTGATTGACTATTGTGCGTTTCCAAAAAACTTGATTGCCAGTTGAACCACTCCCTAACACACCTTTAATTCCATTTCCAAATTTTAATGACACATTCCCATGCAAACTGACAAGACACCCAATTAATCATGTTTAAACCTGATCAAAGATGCAAGATCATCAACTTCTAATTTGGTCTCCACCCCTTTTCTGTTGGGCAATCTGTAGTTTATTTTCTAATATAGCACAGTATAATATGTTGAATTTTTTTTGGCAGATAAAAATAAGAAAAAATATCTACTGTTGAGAAAATAGAAAAAGGACTTTGGAAGCATGTATTTTTGTGAAGATTCACACAGGAGAACTGTGCATATGTTCACTCACAAAGTTGCACTCAGAATATGTTGTTGACCTCACCGTTTCCCTCAGGAAGCATTGAGTGATTCCCCACAAACAGAATTTCTGTTTCCTGTTAATGCAGGTTGAGATTAAAAATGTTGATGGTACTTCCAGTAATATTCCCCTGGCAGTAATTGTGAATTCTTCAACAATAAAAAAAATTAATGAAGATAAGGCAAATTGTTGAGGAATTGTGCTGAATGACATGAAAAACTTAGACTAAGAGTTATGTGGGTATGAGCCTATTAAACGGGAATAATGATTTTTAGGATGAAGTATGTAAATAATTTCTGCAAGGGGAGCTGGGCAATGATAGTGTAAAATGTTAAGTTAGACCCTGGCTTAACTTTACAAGTACAAAAATTTCTTCCATTTCAAAGTTGCAACTCATCATATGGAATTTATAGATCTCCATATTGATCAGATCACTCCTAAATCTGCTTCCAAACTGAGTCGACAAGATTTGATGATGGCATCTACGCAGTCTATCCGCTACAACACAGATTTTTCAACATTCAAACCATTGTTGTAAGAAGGAAACATTAAATAAAAAGAATTTAAAATTAATGGATAAGAATTGATTGAATTTTGATAGTTTGCATTTAACAGTAATGAAAACAATTTTTTTTTTAAATTTCCTAGGAGAAAATATGTTCATAAATTCTCAATGGGAGATCACCTTTAATCTTTTTATTGTATAAATTCAAAAGGTTAATGCAATGATAGCTAAAAAGCTTCAATCCTCTCAACAATGTAAGCATTGTTTGAATTCAAAATTCGATCACATTGAGATGACATAATTGCAGATTAAACTGAAATTATAGCTTTTTATTGGTGACTTAATATCAGGGAAACAAACTGTAGTTATTAAGAGTAAAACCACTTCCTGACGGATGGTCATATTATCTCAAAGGCATCAAAATCTGACAATGGATGTAAAGTTGGTAGATTACCACAAGTAGCCATTACATTTCATTCCTCTAATGGAAAGAAGGAGTTTTAAAAAGTATTATTTTGTGCAATCTCACAGAAACTCTTTCTGTTTGATAAATGATTGCAAAATTAAGTTAAACAATATGGATGTAGAAACTATATCATTAATACAAAATTTTCTCTGACTTTAAGTTTCACTTCAAATAGCCCCACATGTGGCTCAAATACCGAAGGTTATTAAATCTTTGAGCATCAAAGGCACAACAAAATCAACATCCTCCAGCTGCCACCTTTGTGAAATGTACCAACAAGCTGTGATTAGGGATAAATCAAATAGTCATGCTCAGGAGGTCACAACACAGAGAATCAAAAGGCAATATTGCAAATTTTGTTGAATAGAGAGCACTGGTCATCAAGGCACTGAGATGTCAGACAAGCAAAGCAGTGTACACTATTGCCATTGTAGCTCAACTGGCATAATTCTTTCCTGTATTGTATAACACAAGTCATTTAGTAAGATCATTAACTGCTATAATGTGCCACTTTTACTATATTATATATGCTCTGTGCTATAAATGTAAATGCCACTACTGTATTGTAGCTAAAAACATTTGATACAAGATTATGGAGAATTCTCCTGAATGACTGGTAAATAAAGGACCTGCCTTGTAAGATCTGTGGCAGGGCAATATGCAGAGTATATAATAACGTGTCTTGGACTGGAAGTGAAACACTGACAGTAACTTCACTATTTTCTGATGGAAACTGCATTGGTACAATCAGGAAAGACAGGAATCAGACTTTGTTGTAGTCTTTCTTATAATAAAGTAACCTACACAGAAAGACAAATAGGTCATTCATCCTCTGAAGCCTGTTCCACAATTCAATTAGGTTATGAGTTAGCTCAAACTCAAGGCTATTTTCCCATTTTCATTCAAAACCCTTTTATACCTTTAGGAGAGTTGATGAATAAATTTGTAGGAGATATGAAAATTGGGGGTGTGGTAAATAGTGAGAAGGAGTGCTTAGAAAACAAAAAGATTTAGATGGACTGATCAGATGGGTTAATCAGTGGCAAATTAAATTCAGTCTAGGAAAGTGTGAGCTCATGTGCTTGGGTAGGACAAACAAGGCAAGGGAACACATGATGAATAGTGGGATACTGGGAAGCACCGAAGGTCAGAGATACATTGGTGGACTTGCCCATCGGACCCTTAAGGTATCAGAACAGGTGGACAAAGTGGTTAAGAAGATATTTAGCGTAATTGCCTTTATTAACTGAGGTATAGAGTTTAAGGGAGGGTGTGCTGGAATTATGTAAAAAATTGGGTTAGGCCACAGCTAGATTACTGTGTGCAGTTCTGGAACCCATATTATTGGAAGGATGTGACATCACTGGAGAGGGTGCAAGGGAGATTTAATTGGATATTGCCTGGTCTGGTGAGTTTCTTGAAGAAAGATTGAACAGACTGGGATTGTTTTCCTTGGAGCAGAGGAGACTGAGGAGGAACATGATTGAGATGTATAAAGTTATGCAGGCAATAGGTAGGGTGGAACATTTCCCCTATGTGGAGGGATCAATAATCAGGGCATTGATTTACGGTTATGGACAGGAGGTTTAAAGGGGAGTTGAAGTAAGCTTTTTTCACCTAGTGGGTGGTAGGAATCTGGAATTCACTGCTTATAAGAATTCATTGCCTAACAGAGGCAGAAACCCTCATAATGTTTGAAAAGTATTTAGATGTACACTCGTAATGCAAAGACATTCACGGATATGGGGCCAAATACTGGAAAATGGAGTTAGAGTAATTCACAGAATCCCTACAGCATGGAAACAGGGCATTTGGCCCAACAAGTCCACACCGACCCTCCAAAGAGTATCCCACCCAAACCCATTCCCCTACCCTATTGCTCTACATTTCACATGACTACTGCACCTAGCCTACAAATTCCAAATACTATGGGCAATTTAGTATGGCCAATTCATCTAACCTGCCCACCTTTGGATTGTGGGAGGAAATCAGAGCACCCAGAAGAAACGCGGACAGACGTGGCGAATGTGCAAACTCCACACAGACAGTCACCTGAGAGTGGAATCGAACCCAGGTCACTGGCGCTGTGAGGCAGTAGTGCTAGCCACTAAGCCACCATGCCATCCCAAGTTCATCACTCGAGGCAAGTAGGTGGTTGTTTTTGACCAGCACAGACTTGTAACACAAAAGGACCTTTTTATGTGCTCTTGACTGTTATGACCCTCTGACTGTATGATTTTACCCAATAGAAGTCTATGGACAGTATTTTTAGATCCAATGAGAATAGGAATGAAGGAAGGCAAGAGTATGCTGGTACTAACCACATGCTTGCTTTCTATTGGTGATTCCTGCTGTCAAAGAAAATGACTGGACATGAGAATGCACTTGATCCATAAATCTGCCAAATTAACATCATTGAATAACTCACTAAGGAGCATGTGCAGACTTTGAGGGGGTGCACAAGTGCTTAATTAGGGGCAGATCAAGTAAATGGAGGCAGCATTAGGGCTGGTTGCCAGACATAGCCTAAGAAATTGGGTGGACACGTAAATGAAAACAGTTCTAAGGGGAACTCAGCCACTGGCACACTGGTGCCACCAGGTCTGTGAAGTTTTCAATGAGTGTCCCATATTGGTGTCACAAACTGGTCCATCTTTTCTAAAAGCTGTTCCTTTTTCAAGGATACTATGCCCTTGGTTTTCTTCAGAGGGATAATAAAATGCTTTGGGCTCTGATTAGACTGGTTTGGTACAGAGATTAAAGGGCATTGAGAGGTCCTTTTGTTTATATGTAAACAGGTGAGACTTCAGGCCAAAGTGGGCATGTTTTAGAAGTGACCTGTATAATGAAAGGGAAATGGTCAGCTCTCTAGCTGAGCTGTTCAGTCCAAAACTAGTTAGGAGTTCAGCAGTGTGGAAGCAGGCTCTCTCACTCTCTCTCTCTCCCTCTCTCTTTCTGCCCTTCTAATTTCAACCTATAAGCATCTGTTCCTTTTTTTTTTACTGTTTTTAAGGGGGTTTGCTTATTGGCACTGTTGTGTATATTCAGAACAGCATAATTAATTCTAGTTTGGATAGGTTGAGTTCTGTAGGAGTTCTTTGTGCTGTTCTTTGTGTTTCATTTTGTAATTTGTGAATAAATTTCTGTCTGTTTTAAACCCTAGCTAACTTACTCTGGTAATTTTCACTGCATACTTACCTAAACAAATTGCAAAGTTATGGTCTGCGGTGCATGCTCAAGAATGTTTTGAGTGGTCTGGCCTATCCATAACAGATTGGGGGCTCTTTGCAGGATTGTAAGCAATGAATGGTAGGTGCTAGTGTCTTTATTTCGATGTTGGTTCAGTTGGGTAGACAAAGCTTGGAATAGTAATGGCTCTTTCAGTCGCCAAAAGTTTTCTGAAAGTGGATGCAGTGATTTTGGAAGGTTTGCAAAATGTGAATAAGACCAAGCTGCAGGAATTAGTGGAGAAGCTGGAATTGGACCTGCCTGCTTCTGTGAGGAAAGGAGAGATAATCACAGCAGTAGCTCAGCATTTAAACTTGCTGGAGAAAAAACCATCAGAATCTATGGAGATGGCAAGAATCCAATTGCAAATGATGCAGCTTGTGTCAGAGGTGAGAGATAAGGAAAGGACAGCAGAAATGAAACAGTTTGAGTTATGATTAAAAGCAGAAGAGAGGGAAAAAGAGAGAGCAGCAGAACAGAGAGAAAAAGAGAGAGCGTTTGAACTTCAGAAACTGACACTTAAAAGGGAAAGTCAGCTTAGAAGGCTGGAGATAAAGGCTGAAGGTAACCTTAGCGAGGAAGCAGTACGAACACATGTGCAAGAGCAGAGAGTTAAAGTGGCAAGGTTAGCAGCTGAAGTGGCTGATGATTATGAGCTGGTCCATAAAACACGGTTTGGCTTCCAGAATCAATTTCAGTCCATGAGGGATAGAAATTCGGGCAAAGAGAAATCCTCACCTGGAAAGGGAAAGGTAGATCTCAGTGAAGATCATAATGATAACTTACCACAAGATAAAAAAGAAATCCTTGAGGGGGACAAGGAGGTTAAACAGCTCCAGGGTTTTCATAGTAATAAAGTGGGCCACATGAAATCACAGAGTTGGTGGACTAGGAGAAAGCCAGAT
Source organism: Chiloscyllium plagiosum (assembly GCF_004010195.1). Classification (NCBI taxonomy): domain Eukaryota; kingdom Metazoa; phylum Chordata; class Chondrichthyes; order Orectolobiformes; family Hemiscylliidae; genus Chiloscyllium; species Chiloscyllium plagiosum. The sequence continues at coordinate 28,406,636 of NC_057727.1, forward strand.
GTAGGAAAACTGGACAAGCTTGGGAGTTTTGTTGGACTAGTAACAAAAAGCACAAGGGATGTTAGACAACTGCCTCAGAGTGTACAAGATGATCAGAGGTTGATTAAGGCAGAAGTGCAGATCTGCTTAAAAAATATACTTGCAAGGGTAAAGTTAGTTACTTTAGGCCAGGAGTAGCAGGAGTATTCCCAGGAGTAGCAGGTGAAGAGGTTACAATGTTAAGGGACACAGGATCCTCTCCATCTGTAATGCTGAAGGATAAGGAGATATGCTCTCTTGAGGGACTATTGCCAGAAAAGATACTGGTAACAGGAATTCATGGTGAGACAAAAAGTGCTCAGTTATGTAAAGTGAGGCTAGAGAGTCCAAAGAAGAGTGGAGAATTTGTGGTAGGAGCACAGGACAAACTCTCAGCTCCAGCAATACAATTTGTCCTTGCAAATGATATAGTTGACTCACTAGTAGGTGTGCTGCCTACACGAGTTGAAAAGCCTGTAGAGACACAGGCAACTGAAGAAATGAAGGAAACTTATCCAGGAATTTTCTCAGATTGTGTGATCACAAGATCACAGAGGCATAAGCTGAAGCAAGAATTCAAAAGGCACAGATAAAGAAGCCAACATAGCTTTATCCGAGACATTTTTGATCAGATAAGTGGGACACAGCAGGAGCAACTAGGTAAACATGCAAGTATCTTTAGCTCTGTTACACTTATTGAGTTACAGCAGAAAGATGAGAACTTCAATCAAGTGTCTTGATTATTAGCATAGGTCCCCTACCTCAAACAGAGTGGGAATAAGATTTTATTAACAATAATGGATGTGTCGATTAGATTTCCAGAGGCAATCCCATTATGGAACATCATAGTTAAAAAGGATTGTAGAAGAACTACTTAATCTTTTTACTACATATGGACTACCAATAGAGATCCAGTCAGATCAAGGATCAAACTTCACATCCAAACTATTCAAGGAGGTTATGGATAACTTGGGAATAAAGCAATTCAAATCTACTGTGTACCAACCCGAATCGCAGGGAGTGCTAGAAAGATGGCATCAAACATTAAAGACCATGTTGAGGGCTTATGGTCAGGATTATCCAGGTGATTGGTTTAAGGGAGTTCCATTTGTACTTTTTGCGATCAGAGATGCTCCAAATGAATCAATCAAATTTAGTATATTTGAATTAATCTTTGGGCATGGAGTAAGAGGATTGTTAAAATTGATTAAGGAGAAATTGATAAATCAGAATTCAGAAACCACCCATTTGGACTCTCTGTGTCATATTTTAGAGAATGATTAAATAGAGCTGGAGAATTGGCTAGACAGCATTTAAAAGTATCACAGCATACAATGAAACAGGAAGCACAAATCACAAATTCACAATTTTGCAATTGGGGATAAGGTGTTGGTGTTGCTTCCAGTAACGAGTGGGCCTTTAAAAACAAGGTTTAGTGGACCTTATCAAATCGAGAGGAAATTGAGTGAGGTGAACTACTTAATTAGGACTCCAGACAGGAAGAAATCTCACAGAATGAATCATGTGAATATGTTCAAAAGGTATTTTGATAGGGAAGGAAAGCAAGAGGAGAAGTTGTTAATGATTACAGCACAGAAGGAAGAACCAAGTTCAGAGGATTCTGAATGGGACATTCCTCAAATCAAATTGGACAATGAGGAAGTTGTCAAAAATTGGTTTAAATTATTGAGTTGAAACTTTATTGCTGGAACAGCACAGCAGGTCAGGCAGCATTCAGGGAACAGGAGATTCGACGTTTCGGGCACAGGCCCTTCTTCAGGAATCTTTCCTGAAGAAGGGCCTGTGCCCGAAACGTCGAATCTCCTGTTCCCTGGATGCTGCCTGACCTGCTGTGCTGTTCCAGCAATAAAGTTTCAACTTTGATCTCCAGCATCTGCAGACCTCACTTTCTCCCCTTAAATTATTGAGTTACCTTCCACAAGAAGAGAGTTATTACTATCACATGGGGAGATACGCAAAAAGAAACCGGGAAGTGCTAACCTAATTGTGCATGATGTAGACATAGGAAATGCTGTTCCAGTTAAGCAGCACTCTTATAGGCATAACCCTCTAAAGTTGGCACAGGTTCATAAGGAGAAAGTGAGGACTGCAGATGCTGGATATCAGAGCTAAAAATGTGTTGCTGGAAAAGCCCAGCAGGTCAGGCAGCATCCAAGGAGCAGGAGAATCGACGTTTCGGGCATGAGCCATTCTTCAGTGAGTTCATCCCTTGTGGTTGGAGGGTTCCTAGGCGGAAAATGAGGCGCTCTTCTTCCAGCCGTCGTGTTGCTATTTTTCCAGTAAGTTGAACGTTCATCAACAGAAATATTCAACAGTGGAAAAAGAAACTTTAAGCTTGGTGCTGGCATTACATCATTTCAGTGTCTGTATTACCAGCAATGCATCTGAGACAATCGTATACACTGATCATAACCCATTGACATTTGGGGAAACATTTAAGGACAAAAATGTCAGACTGTTTAGATGGAGCTTGTTGTTGCAGCCGTTCAGTTTGACAACTGTGCATGTGGCAGATCATGAAAACATGACTGCCGATGCGTTATCAAGACTTGAATGAGATACGGAGGCATTCGGTGGTGGGTGTGCCACGGCCTGAATTCTCATGTGGTTTTGCATGTTTGCCTCTGTATAGTTAGTGTAGTGTATATGTGTGTTTTAGACTATTACCCAGTTTGTTTTTGAAGGGTTTTAAAAACAAAGCCATCTGTTGGTATTGATGGTTCCTTTTTTAAGGTAATTTTCACTGTACACTTACCAAAACAAATTGCAAAGTTATGGTGTGGATTGCCTGCTCAAGAATATTTTGAGTGATCTGGTCTAGTCCATAATAGCTGGGCAGTGCATCATTAAATATCAGGCTGATATAAACAAGAGATTCGGTCCCTCAAGGAATCAGGAAATATGGGGAGTGGGCAAGAAAGTGAACTTAAAGGCCAGACCAGTCAAGACCTATGTCTCGCCTTTACTAGGAACTGCATGTATCAGTGCTGGCAGGTCTGCTACAGCTTAGTGACTCTGAGCCTTGCTCAGCAATAGGTAAGTGCTGTGGGCTCACATTTCTCCTGTGTTCAGAGTAATGTGCACCATCAATCACCTTGGCTGCAGTATCTGCTGCAGGTTAAGTACCCAGACACTGCCCTGAGGCCTCACTTTGCCAAAGTGAAAAGGATCATTGCACCTCTTACTGCACTGAATTGAGTTCCTCACATCCACACTACATTTGCACATTGTCTCTGTTCCTCAATCCAGGCCTGCTTAGTTTGGGAGGAAGACCTTCCTGTGGAAAGTAAACCTTCAAGTTACGATCAGCAAAGCTAAGGCCAGACCTGGTCCAGTTCGCGACCCTTGTCTTTCTTGTTGTGAGGTAAGTGTGAATAAAATACTAAAACAGGAGGCAGAATAACAGATTAAGATTGGCCTCCTATCTTCCAATTCCAGCTACCCTCTCCTCCCAACCCCCATGCTGCAGGCCACTAGTTGCCCACCAGTTGTCCTCCAGCCAATTTAGCAAGCTGCCCGGATGAAATTTGGGACCAATGACTGCATCCTTCCCGAGTGGGATTGAGACCAAGAAATGGCACCAACTTTCATTTCCCAGCCCTGGAAAGAAAATCAAGCTCTGTCAGTCTCAGTTTTGGCAATTTCAATTGTTTCAGTATCCACGATCTTTTCAGGATACATCTCCAGATTTTCTCTACCTTTCTTTGAAAAACATGCTTCTGGATCTTACTTCTGAGCTGTAATATTAACCTAATCTGTTCCTTTTAGATGAAACATGAAAATGGCTGTGTGGCATTTGAAGAACTGTTTGTACCCATGGGAAACATATCACAAAGCAAGTCAGTGCATGATTTGATGCTCAATCTATTAACATTGATCCTATTTCAATTTCCCTCCCCAAAGTTGACATCATAGTTTCATGCAGCTTTACAGGAACAGTACGGCTTATGATTACTGCTGCTCTGTGAATTCAAACAACCAATTCCTGGGGGTGTGTGGCTTGGGTGTGGTTGTTTGTCACTGAATTGGCTTACTCTTACTAAAATTAATAGAATTACTCCAGGCCATATGTGAGTCAACATATAATCCTGACGGTTCCTTGGATGCTGCCTGACCTGCTGCGCTTTTCCAGCAACACATTTTCAGCTATAATCCTGACGGGTCAGACTTTTATTCAATTACTTGAGCCATGGGCTCCATAGAGAAGTGGCTAGATGGCAGAGGGGCAAGGCCCTTCTCTCCATAAACCCCTTTCTCTTCAGAGAGACAGGGAAGTGCTATCACACACAGAGGAAGGAGGAGGATTGCCAGCTGCCCTGGAGCATTCATCTTAGTACAGCCACAGTATTCACCCCTCTACCATTGACCCCCATCACCTTCAGTAGATGAGGCTGAGGAAAATGCCCCTGCACCTATATAGGCAAGAGTTCTCAAGGACTCAGACCTCCAAGGCATTCTTTCCAATCTCAAGGAAGCTCACCTACCAGACTGCTTCTATGTCAACTGCTGAAGCCAGGCTGGCACCAACAACTGGTGACTGAAAGCAAAAACGAAAGGTTTTATTCAAACATATAAATGGCAGGTGTTCAAAAAAAGTTCAGTTTTCCACAGGTAAATATGACATATTACATTGATTTCACTTTATGCACTTATGCATTTTCATTCGTTGGGACTAAATTAATCAGAGAGCTAAATGTACTGACATACCTCATGGCTGGCACACATTGATGGCTATAGGGGAGTTAAGGGTATTTACTTGAGTGTGGAGGACACAATGTTGTGTGTTTGAGCTTAGTCTTTAACGAATGTTTATGTTAGTGTTTAGTTTTATGCTTGCCAGTCTTTGGGACACAGTTGAACACATAAACTCAGCTGGCTCCACCTATATATTTTGTCAAGGAGATTGTCTGAGATTGCTTTCAAAGGGGTAATTGAACTGTGCAGAGGTGGTTTACAAGAGCAAGAAACTTCAGTATGATTGAAAAAGTTGGGACTTCTCCTTGGAGAGAAGAAAATGAGAGGGATTTTGATGGAGATTTTCAAAATTATGAGTGGGCTGGACAGAGTAATCGGGAGAAGCTATTTCCACACATAAAAGGGAAAAAGAACAAGAAGGAATGGATTTAAAATTATGTGCAAATGAATCAATAGTGATTTGACAAAATATTTTTATACACCAAAAGTCGTTACATTATGAAATGCATTGCCTTGAAATGTGGTGGAGGCTGGTTCAATTGAGGCATTCAAGAGAGGGGTGGATGATTATTTGGATAGAAATATGTGCAGGGTAGGAGATCGGGAGTAGAACCGGGGCAGGCACAATGGGCCAAATGGTCTCATTCTGCATTGTAATAATTTGTAATTCAGTGAAAAAGAAGTATCAATTAGTTTGTCAAGTCAGTCCCCATGGTGAAATGGAATAGCGAATTTTAAGCTATGGTTACAATAGCTGTAAAGAGAAAAAAAAAGTAGCCTCATGAAAATTTAGATGGATTTGTTTATTTTTGTTTAATATCTAAATAAATAAGGAATTTTGGCTGAATTTGTATAAGCCTGATTGAGAAAATTTGAATTAAAACTTGATAATGAAAATTAATGAAGGAAATAGAACAGAAAATATATTTAAAATTTGGCTTTCATTTTCCTTTAACAAAACATTTTCATGAGGTCTGTGGATAGTCTGGCAGTTAAATTGTGATGGAAAGGTACACCACTAAACCCCTGTCTCTAAAATTGTCATCACCATTCCTATCTTGTGTCCACAACATAAACCTGATTAGTCCAACAGTAATGCACAGTTTTTAACTAAAGCAGGGAGGTGTAGCTAATGGCCCCCCCAAGGGGTTTGTATAATTGTAGTGGCTGTATCCATCAGACAACAGATGGAAAGTCCTCATTAAGTTCTAAAAGCCATTAGCTGCATTATTGCTGCTCGAGAAGCAGCCCTAGCTACCTTAGTTGTCCAGGCAGTCCCTCATGTAACACTATACCTTCTGCAGATTATATTGCAAATGCAAATTATGCATGTTAACGGTTCCTCTTCTGCAAATGAGAGGAGAATGTTGCTATTGTTTGTGAAAAAGTTCTGCAGTCTTGAGTCAAAACTCAAAAAATTAACTGTTGGCTCTTTTGGGTAATGAGTAGGTGGTGAAGTAATTATCTGATATGCCATGAGCACTCATTCAATCAGCACTGAAAGTGGCCTTATTGGTTAAGATGCCCTGGAATTATCCTCTGTATCCTTTCAGGGTACCTCGTCAGTTTCTAACATGACCGATGCAGCAGGCTGTTCTCAGTTTTTCGTCATGCAAAACAGCCAAACCAATAATTTCTAAGGGATTGGTGGATGCTATGACCAAAAAGGTTTAAACTTACCTGAATATGAAATCAGGAAAGACAGGAGCGAATCCACATTCTGCTGATCTGTACTTATCTGCTGCCCAATTGTTTCAACTCTCCTCCTGACTTATGTGCTGTCTTCAGTCAGTGTTCTATCACACCTCCCTCCCCATGTCTAGCAAAGATTCCACCATAACAGTTGGTTGCTGTAGCCAGTTTATGGAATGAAACAGTTTAGTGTTAGCAGAAGACCATAATTGGTCAGAGTCCATCAAAAAGCCAAGATGCCAAAATTGCCCATTTCCAGTGATTCAACATCAGAAACTGTCGTGTCAAAATACAAGCTGCTCTTTGCCTTTTGTTTTTAAATCATCTTTCACTGTTTGCTGAAGTTTCTGCAATTTCTTGCCTTCCATTGTTTTTTTACAGCATTGTAACTTTTCTTTATGTTTGTGCATTTGAGGACAAAATCAAATAGTTCATGCCATATTAAACATTAGAAGTGGGGACAAATGCTCCTGCTCTTAATATGTATGTCAGTAGAATCCCTAGGGTGCAGAAACAGGCCATTCAGCCAATAAGTCCACACCGACCCTCCAAAGAGTAACCATTCCCCAGACTGGGAAAATAAGACAAATAAAACAAGATGAAATCGTAGAAAAGTGGTGGTAGACATTTAGGGAGACATTTCATATCTCTCAAAAACAATATATTCTATTGGAAAAAAAATTGTATCAGAAGGATGAATCTACCCAAAGTTTCTCAGTCACACTTGACATTATAATAGTTTCCAGACCAATTGTTCAAAGAAAGTGCAAGGAATACACTCAATGAACACATTCGTCAGGCTGCCTTGCAAATGTATTTCAACCAGCTGATGTAAAAATTAAAAACTCTTGTAATTATAATAGTACTTTTTCAGGACCAAGTATACTCTATCCTACATTTTTGAAGTTATGGCTAGGAGTTCTGTAACTACTACCACCAGTGGTTTCTATTTTTTGCTATTTCTTAATTCAAGACAAATTAATTCTCCAACTTGATATCCTGAGCCAAGATCATTTCTCACAGCAGAACTGATCTCATTCTTTATTAACAGAACATTTCCTTTTCCTTGCTTCCTGCCTGCTTTGATGTTAACTGATGTACTGAACATTTCCAGTACTTTCTGTTTTTGTTTCAGTTTTACAGCAGATTTCTGTTCATTTACATGTGTCTATTAGTTAAAGTCAATGCAACATTTCCTCATTGCTATAGTTAAGTATGTTCTCAAGATCTGGAGTGGCTCCTAAACCCACAGTCTTCTTCTGGAGAAGTGAGATTATGACTATTGTGATAAGGTAGAACAATAACCAAACAGAAATTTCTGAGATGGAGAATGATAGCTTTTATTTGGATAGCTTTACAACCTGTCAACTCACATTATGTATAAATTATTTGGATGAAATATTTCAAACTAGAATATCTAATTTTGCGTATTATTCCAAATTATGGGAGGAAGCATACTAAAACCTTTGACAGTCCTCAGTGATATAAATTGAAAACAGGAATGAAGCAAACAGATCTTAGATTTATGATACTGTATAAAAATAAATCAAATTCAAAGAGAGCTCTTGTATGGATAATATCAAAGATGCATTAAGCCATGATTCATAAATTAATCACTATTGTGATCATTTGATTCAGGAATGCACACCATGGAATTCGGATGGTTCAAAACACGCAATGAAGGCACTCCCGCATTGCAGAGCTGGTGTTCTTACAACTGACTGGCAGTAATTCTTATTGGAATTTGAATTATTGAAGTACTCATTTCACAGAGGGACATGAATAGCCCAGCCGTTTTGCCCAGGGCAGGGGAGTTTAAACCTAGAGGGCATAGATTTAAGGTGAGAGGGGAAAGCTTGAAAATGACTTGAGGAGCAACTTTTTCACACAGTGGGTGGTGCGTGTATGAAATGAGCTGCCAGATGAGGTGATGGAGGAGGGTACAATTATATTTAAAAGGCATCTGGATGAGTACATGTAAAAGAAGAGTTTTGATGGATATGGCAAATGGGACTAGATCCATTTAGGATATTGTATCAGCATGGATGAGTTGGACCAAAGGGGTCTGTTTCCTTGCTGTGTAACTCTGTGACTCTATCACTCCATAAGGTATTGGTCATCATTTTTCTTGTATTTCTTTGATAATTTGCATCTTCTCTCTGTTTGCAATATTTTAAATATCGCCCTGCGTATTTTTCAATTATCTTTCGGACCAACATTTTCAGTTGCAATAATCAGAATTCTTATAGAAGGAATTGTTTTCCATCTACTATCATTGGCAGGTAAAAAGATGCAGGAAGCATAGGCACGTCTGCTTACATAAGAGGTGAGTGCCTGCATGTAACCTGAACCAATAAGTTGAATTTTTCAACCAAGATACAACCATCTGGAGATGTTGATGGTGATCTGCTTTCACTGGTTTTGCTTCCCTAGACAGCCAGACAGGTGGTTTATATCTGGTTTACTAATGTCCTTTAGAGAAGGAAATCTGCCATCCTCACCTGGTCTGGCCTACATGTGACTCCAGAACCACAGCAGGTTGACTCTCAACAGTCCTGTGAAATTGCCTAGCAAACTACTCAGTTGTATCAATAGTGACAAAGTCCCAACAAAGAAATGAAACTGGGCAGTCCATCTGGCATCGGTCGAGGTACCGGAAACAACAAACAGCCCTATCGACCCTGCAAAGTCCTTCTTATGAACATCTGGCAACTAGTACCAAAATTAGGAGAGCTGTTCACAGACTAGTCAAGCCCTTCCTGATGAAGGGTTTATGCCCAAAATGTCACTTCTCCTGCTCCTCAGATGCTGCCTGACCTGCTGTACTTTTCCAACACCACACTGTCAACACTAGTCAAGCAACAGCCTGACATAGTCATACTCATGGAATCATACCTTATTTACAATGTGCCAGACACCACCATCACCATCCGTTTATATGTCCTGTCCCATCGGCAAGGCAGACCCAGCAGATGTGGCAGAACAGTGGTATGCAGACAGGAGCGAGTTATCCTGGTAATCCTCAACATTGACTCCAGAGCTGGTGAAGTTTCACTGCTTCAGATTAAACATGGGGAACAAAACCTTCTGCTGATTACCTTCTTCCCTCAGCTGATGATTCAACAGTCCTCCATGTTGAACAACACTTAGAAGAAACACTGATGGTGGCAAGGGCACAAAATGTACTCTGGGTGGGTGATTTCAATGTCTATCACCAAGAGTGGCTCATCAGCAGCACTACTGATCAAGCTGTTCAGGTCCTAAAGGATAATTTGCATCTTCTTTCTGTTTGTAATATCTTAAATATCGCCCTGGGTATTTTTCAATTATCTTCAGGCCCAACATTTTTAGTTGCAACAATCAGAATAGCTGCTAGGCTGGGTCTGCGGCAGGTGGTGAGGGAACCAACAAGAGAGAAAGACATACTTGACCTCATCCTCAGTAATCTGCCAGTTGCACTTGCATCTGTCCATAACAATATCGTTAAGAGTGGCCACCCACAGTTTTTATGGAGGATGAAGTCCCACTTTCACATTGAGAATATCCTCCATCCTGTTGTGTGGCACTATCAACCATGCTAATTGGGAAAGACTTCAGAAATTCAGAAAATCTAGACTGAGAAACCATGAGGCACATGGGTAGATACCAGTCTTGTAACTATACTGGAACTGCTGGGCTAGGGGAGTGGCAAGTTTTGGAGAACAAGTCTTCAGTATTACCAGAATGTTGTCAAGGCCCATAATTTTGCTGTATTGAGTGCCTCCACCAGCAGTATCTTGACCAGAAACTCAACTGGACTTATCATATAAATACAGTGGTTACAAGAGAATGTCAGAAGCTAGGAATACTGTAGTGAGTACCTCACCTACTGATTCCCAAAACCTATCCACCATTGCAAGGCACAAGTCAGGAGTGTGATGGTACACTCCCCTCATGCCTTGATTGGTGCAGCTCCAATAACCAGAAGCTTGACACCATCCAGGACAAAGCAGCTATTTGATTGATACCATATCCACTCTCTTCACCATTGATGCTCAGTAGCAGCAGTGTGAACCATCTACAAGATGCATTGCAGTAATTTGCCAAAGATCCTTATCAACACCTTCCCACCCCATGACCACTTCAACCTAGAAGGACAAGGGTGGCAGATACATGGGAACACCATCACCTGCAAGTCCATTCCAAGCCAGTCACTATCCTGACTTGGAAATATATCACTGTTCCTTCGCTGTCATTAGGTCAAAATCCTGCAATTGCCTCCTTAATAGCATTGGGGAGTCTACCTCCAGCCGGTGGACTGCAGCAGTTCAAGAAGGCAATTCGCCATCACCTTCTCACAGGCAACTTGGGACGGGCAATAAATCCTGGCCAACCAGCAATCCCATGTCCCACAAGTGAACTAAAAACTAGCCCGATTCTGTCATTCTATTTCACTCTCCTTATGTTTCTGAATTAGGAAACACCATTAATATGCATGACTCGCAATTTAAATTCATAGCAAACCACCAATTTAAAACCGCAAGACACCAGTTTATATAGCAGGTGACAGATGCCTTGCTTGTGTTTCATCACAGAAAACTGCCAACAATGCATGGGCAACATGGGCAACAACATGTTTTCCAAAATTACAGGGCGTCATGTGTACATGTGTCCATATGGACAGAGATGGATTATTTTCTATTAATGAGGTCACGCCTGTGAATACAGGTGCAATATTCTGTGTGTGATTACCTGCTAACACCATCATAGACAACAGAACGTTGCTTGAAAAAAAAGACAATTTGGATGGCCATTCAATAATTAGGATTCCCTCTTTATTCCAGTCTTGATATGATGTTTTAACTAACATAAAGCAAAATATGTTTCATGTAGGAACATATTGTCATAATATCTGCTACCATGTCCTTCAGCACATCCTATCAGCTGTAGTTTGAGATATAGAAGTTTGATGGTTACTCTGGTACTATTAATAATGTCTGGGTCTTTTAGAAAGCCTGATAAGTTAAAAGAGTGTTGTACCTCTCTAATTGCCATACCTTTTACGTGAGGAATGTGATAAAGATATTTCTCCAGGTACTGACTTGACATTTGAATAAACTGGCTTATTTTGCAGAGGTCTGCTATAGTGACCTGGAATGATCCGATTGCAAAGAAGCTTATTCTTATAGTGATCTAGATAGCTGCATTAAGACAAGTCTTCTGGTACCATATAGGTAAAAACAATGACTGCAGATGCTGGAAACCAGCAAAATCTGCTGCTCGTCGGATGCTGCCTGAATTGCTGTGCTCTTCCAGCACCACTGATCCAGATTCTGGTACCACATGCCTATTTGTCATTCACAATCTCTGAACAGCAGCTATTAATAAAGTAGTGCAGGTAGATGCAGAGAAAGAGAGAGGAAAGCAAGTTACAAAATAATCTGGGATAAATCCATCGGATTTCAGGATCACAATACCATTAATGATTTGAGAACCATGAATCTGGCAGCAGTTCAACAAGGTGGCTCCCCATCACCTTCTCAAGGGCAGTTAGAGCCAGGCAATAAATGCTGGTCCTGCCAGCAATGATCACATCCCATCAATGGATATAAAAATACACTGCACACTCTGCAAAAACGGCACAGAAAATACACCTAAATGGGAGCGTCTTATTAACCTTACACCCTTGGAACCAGGAGCATGGGAAGGTATGGAGAAAGACAGCATAGCAAGAAGCAATGCATGTCTCAACAGGAGAGAAAGAAATTACATGGTAATATGACAATTTCCTAACCATCTGATTCAGCTGTGTGCAATTCTCCCTCCAATAGGAAGGATGTTGTGAAAATTGAAAAAGTTCAGAAATGATTTACAAGAATGTTTGCCAGGGCTAGAGGGTTTGAGCTATAAGAAGAGGCTGAATAGGCTGGGGTTGGTTTCCCTGGAGCATCAGAGGCTGAGGGATAACCTTATAGAAGTTTATAAAGTCGTAAGGGCCATGGATAGAGTAAATAGATGAGGTATGCAGAGAAGATGTTTCCACTAATAGGAGAGACCAGGACCCAAGGGCATGACCTCAGTGAAGGGACAACCCTTTAGAACCAAGATGAGGAGGAATTTCTTCAGCCAGAAGGCAGTTAACCTGTGGAATTCATTGCCACAGAGGGCTATGGAGGCCAAGTCATTGAGTGTACTGAAGACAGAGATAGTTTCTTGATCAAGGATTACAAGGAGAAGACAAAAGAATGGGATTGAGAAACATATCAGCTATGATCAAATGGTGGAGTAAACTTAATGGGCCAAATGGCCCACTTATATGCCTATGTCTGATGGTCTTAAGGTCTTCTTTCAGCTCTGTCAAGTGGTAGAATCAGGCTATGATTGGACATGTGCAGCACCATAAGGCAGAATCGGTGGTTAGTCAGGTGTGTTTGGGATGGGAGTATGAGAAAACTCACTAGACCTCGCGGAAAACAAAACCAACATGAAATGCGATTAAATTGTCACTTTATCAAAAATGTAAGTATAGTGATTGTCACAAAGTCAGCCAGGTGGACTTCATAGAAATATGTTCCGTGATTGGGGTTGTTAATCTGATCCAATCTGGGAGTTGTGGCTGACAAATAAAAACAGGAATGTCCCCCCTCCCCTTCACTGTTTGATCACACTGCATTGCCCTTTGATGTCAAGGGCACTGCTTGTCACTGGCCACTCGGGTATTTCCTTTCTTCCTGGTAGTGGAAATTTGAATAAAGAATCATGCACCTTGTGTTTTTTACTGTGTCTCACACCTGCACACGCACAACATGGGTGCTGGGGGAAAAAAAAAGCACTACTGCAGTTAGGCAGTAGTGTGTGGGGTAAAAGAAAAAGAATAGGAATGTCAAACATCCTAGGGAAAAAAAGAAAAAAAGAAGAAAAAAATTAACAAAAAATAAAAATAAACAGGAATGTCAGACATTCTGTTCACTCTGAGACCTGGCTCTGAGGAAGCTGGATCAGTGTCAAGGACTTTCCACGTGTAAATAAAGGGTGACTTGGTGATGGGATACCAGCCTCTGTGAAGTTACTTCAATAAGATTCAGCCAAGAATCTTCTGCTGTATCTTCATCCTGCCCCAATGTTTGGAGCTCATTGAATTTTTATGTTTTGGTTTTTCTACAGCCAGCTCCATGTTACAACATGTCATTCCTACCTTAAACATCTTTCCTGAGTGCCATGAAAGACTCAACTCGCATGCTTATCCTGCAGGACAATCATTGCAATATTGTCCTGCTTAATCTCTAGACTACAGAATGAAAATTGTGCACATGACACCAGTAGTATTTGAAGTATAGATATTAGGTGCATAGAAAGTGCCTTCAATTACCTTTTCATTGTTCATAATAAACTATTGACCTTTTAAGAGCACACCATTACATACTTCAGCACTTTCAGCAGTGAGAAACCCCCACAATTGTAAGGAACATTAAATGACGCTTGTTAACACTCCCTTCTTTTCTACTGCTTTCACTGTGCATATTAATGGATGCTAAGCAAAAATTCAAAGATTTAAATTTATCCTACCCCTATGTTTTTGTCCATGCAAGTGCTGACTTCTTTCTGTTATCAAGTTTGAATGAGATGCTGGGCACAGATAAAGAACAGTTGTGTTTGATAAGAGCAGCAAGTTAGCATTCAGGTGAGCAAATACCACATGCCTTGCTGTCGATAAGCAAGAAACAGTATGTAATATTCAATCTGTATTTCACATTTATATGCCCTGTTCCAACATATTCACTCTGTGTATAGTTAGGAAAGCCAACATGAATCATATGTTTCAGTTCCAAATATAATGATTGAAATTTATCTTTTTTTTAACCCATCATGAGATATGGGCATGAATAATACAGCTAGCATCTCATCCCTAATCGCATTTACAAAGACAATGATGGTGAGCGGCATTGTTGAATGCTCCAAAGCATTGCTGGAGACACTCTAGTACTGTTAGATAAGGAGAAAGTGAGGTCTGCAGATGCTGGAGATCAGAGCTGGAAATGTGTTGCTGGAAAAGCGCAGCAGGTCAGGCAGCATCCAGGGAACAGGAGAATCGACGTTTCGGGCATAAGCCCTTCTTCAGGAAGGAGGACTATCAAAAGTTTGATGTAGCAACTATGAAAGAACAGCAGCATATTTCAGAAAGGTATATAACTTGGAGTGGAACTTGGAGTGGTGTTCCCAAGCACATTTTTAAAATTCATTTGTGGGACATGGGCATTGCTGGCTGATAAGCCTTTATTGCTTGTTCTCCTAGTTGCCCTTAAGAAGGTGGTGCTATGCTGCCTTCTTGAACTGCTGCAGTCCATGTGTTGTAAGTAGACCCATGATGCCCCTAGGGAATGAATCCCAGAATTTTGACACAGCAACATTGAATGATCAGCGATATATTTTCAAGTCAGGATGTTGAATGGCTTAGAGGGGAACTTCGAAGTGGTGGTGTTCCCATGTATCAACTACCCTTGTCCTTTTAGATGGAAGTGATCATGGGACTGGAAGGTGCTCTTGAAAGAGCCTTGGCGAATTTCTGCAGTACATCTTATAGATAATACACACTGCTGCTACTGAGTATTGGTGGTGGAAGGTGTGGACGCTTGTGAATGTGGTGCTAATCAAATGGGTTGCTTTGTCTTGGACGATGTCAATTTTCTTGAGTGTTGTTGGAGCTGCACCCATTTAGGTATGTGGGGAGTATTCCATCACACTCCTGACTTATGCCTTGTAAATGAAGAACAGGATTTGCAGGGAGTCAGAGGTGAGTTATTTGCTGCAGTATTCCTAACCTCTGACTTGCTTTTGTAGCCACTGTATTCATATGGCAAGTCCAGTTGCATTTCTGATGAATGGTAATCTCCAGGATATTGATAGTGGGGGATTCGGTGATGGCAATACCATTGAGTGTCAAGGAGTAGCAGTTATATTGTCTCTTACTGGAGATGGCCATTGCCTGACATATTTGTGTGGTACAAATGTTGTGTTGTTGTTTTAATTTAGGATAATATCGCAAAATAATGAGGGTGTGGAAGTGGTCACTTTGGTAATGAAATTACAAGATTCACACTAACGATGTGACAAGAGTGGAGGTTATAAGACTATAAGAGATTAAGCAATGGGAATGGGAGTAGGTCTCTTGAGCCTGCTCCACTATTCCTATGTCCACTGTAACACTTGGTTCGCTGACTGATGAAGAATCTATCTATCTCAGCCTTAAATTGACACAAGGACTCTACCCCCACAGCAATTCTCAGAGAAGAAATTTCTCTGTATCTCAGTCTTAAATTGACACACTTTGTTTTCTGAGACTATGCCCTCTAGTCTTAAACTCTCCCATGAGAGGAACTATCCTCTCAGCAGGAAGATTTAGGGCAGAGGTGGTAGATGTTGTCTACATGGACTTTAGTAAAGCCTTTGACAAGGTTCTGCATGATAGACTGTTTAGTAAAGTTAGAATCAAAAGTGTGGCGCTGGAAAAGCACAGCCAGTCAGGCAGCATTTAAGGAGCAGGACAGTCAATGTTTCAGGCATTAGCTCTTCTTCAGGAAAGTGGGAGGG
Organism: Chiloscyllium plagiosum; assembly: GCF_004010195.1. Taxonomy (NCBI): domain Eukaryota; kingdom Metazoa; phylum Chordata; class Chondrichthyes; order Orectolobiformes; family Hemiscylliidae; genus Chiloscyllium; species Chiloscyllium plagiosum. The sequence continues at coordinate 28,422,629 of NC_057727.1, forward strand.
TTGAGAGATAAATGGGAGAGGTTGGGACTGGGGAAAGGTACCTAGGAATGCAATAAGTAGATGAAGGTGGGGGGTGATGGTAATAGGTTGGAGCAGAAGGTTGAGCGGATAGGTGGGAAGAAGAGGGCGGTGTTGGAGGTTTGGATCTGGGATAAGGTGGGGAGTGACGAGATGAGGAAACTGCTGAAATTGATAATTATCCCATGTGGTTGGAGGGTCCCAAGGTGGAGGATTAGGCATTCTTCATGTAGGCATCGGGTGGCTAGGTTTTGACGGTGGAGAACATGTCCTTGGCAGAGTGGGAGGGGGAGTTAGTGTTCAGCCACAGGGCGGTGGGATTGGTCACTGCCAGTGTCCCAGAGATGTTCTCCACTCCGACCTATCACTTTTGCCCTCACCTTCATCTACCTATCGCATTCCCAGCTGCCTTCCCCCGAGGCCCACCCCCCTCCCACTTATCTCTCAGCCCCCTTGGCCCACAAGCCTCAGTCCTGATGAAGGGCTTATGCCTGAAACGTCACCTTTCCTGCTCCTCGGATGCTGCCTGACCAGCTGTGTTTTTCCAGGACGATACTCTTCGACTGAGGTAATTTATTGCCTAAATGATCTAAACAAACTCTTTTTTTGTAAGAGACTCCAGTCAGATCACTTAAAATTGAATTCAAAAACATTTGAACTAAATAAAAGTATTCATCTTGGATTCTACTAAACAATTGGCTTAAAGTTTTCTCTCTCTAGTCACATACGCTACACATTAACAAGCTTTCATCAACACTAGAGGAGGCCTTGCAGTCATCTGCTGTGACATATTTGTTTAAGGTTATGGTTACAGAAAGAAACTTAGTTAGGGACCCTGAAGCCCTCCAGACTCAATATTGAGTTCAATAATTTTAGGGCCTGAGCTCTCTCATGTCCTAGCCCTATACCCACACACCAGGCCTTGTTATCATGTAGCGCGCCATTACACATTACCTATTATTAGTCACTAACAGTCCACATTAACAGTTATTCACCCGCCTCGCCAAATTGTTATCACCTCCTTTGTCTGATCAACTGTCCTTGTCTCTCTCTCTCTCTGGGCTCTATCGCCACCCATATTTTACTCTTTAGCCCCCCCTCTACCCTATCTACTGTATATTAACCAACATTTCCCTAGCTACCATCAGTTCTGAGGAAGGGTCACTGGATCGGAAACTTTACCTCTGATTTTTCTGGACAGATTCTGACAGACCAGCTGAGCTTTTCCAGCAACTTCTGTTTTTGTTCCTGATTTACAGCATCTGCAGTTCTTTTGGTTTTTATTTATTTATTTAATTTTTAAACTCCTTCACAAAAAAAAGACTCGTACTGCTAACTTAAAATCCAAACTGTAAAAGAAAGTGTAACAACACATATAAATCTCTCAGTTTTCATCACAAGACACACATTTCTTCCCCTCCACTCCTTCAATCCGGTTTCCTCCCACAATCTAAAGATGTGCAGGTCAGGTGAATTGGCCATGCTATATTGCCCATAGTGTTGGGTGCATTAGTCAGGGTAAACGTAGGGGAGTGGGTCTGGGTGGGTTACTCTTCAGAGGGTCGGTGTGGACTTGTTGGGCCATAGGGCCTGTTTCCATACAGTAGGGAATCTAATCTAAAAAACCTATAATACTAACTCCACACTTAACTTTCACAGGAGCTATCCAAGTGACTGGCTATGCTGCTGGTTGTTTAAATCATGAAACAATGGAAACTGACTGCCACAAAAAGGGAGGTGAGCACCATAGATATAATGGAGATTTCCTTTACTGGTGGTTTCAAAATTCAAGGAGAGGTACGTAGCAGGAAATAGAAAATGCAACTCTGATCAGAATAGCTGGGCTGATAATTTTTAAAAACATGAATCTATTATAACAGATAATATAGCAGCTTAGTTTTGGCAGATTCTATCACATGGTTCATGATATCAGATGCTCTGTCATTTTCATCTTCTTTATATAATGCTACACAGTCACCCTTCGGAATATGCTTTCCTTGCATGTAAAACTTTCACAACCATTACTGTGCTAGATATGTTCATATCTTAATTTGTGGTTGATGGCAAGCACTAGTGTTTCATTGCTAACTGCAAAATTAGGTGTTAATTTAAACAGCACTTAGCTTGAAAGGGCTGCACAGACAGTAGTTTTTAAATTTCTAATGCAAGAGTTAATGGCTCATTATACAAAAAATGTACAGGTAACTATTTTAGATGCTCTTAAATTACAGATTAAGGAAAACAAATTAAGGTCAAATCAAGTGGAGAACAGAGCATGCTTCACCTTTGACAGAGGAATTATTAGTATACAACATCATAGTTTTCTTGAAAGTGAACAACTTATTCCCAACAAAGTACTGCAACATCAAATATGGAAGGCCCCCGGAGAATGGAGGGGGTTGGGGGGAGGGGGGGGTGGGGGACCTAATGAGGGAGTCATGGAGGGAATGATCTCATCAGAATGTTGAAAGAGGTGGGAAGGGAAATATCTCTGCTTATGGGGCCTGACTGTAAGTAATGGAAATAGCGGAGGATGATGCACTGTATCCGGAGATTGGTAGCGTGGTGAGGACAAGGGAGGTTCTATTCTTGTTGCAGTTGGAGGGTTGGCGTTCAAGGGCAGAGGTGCAGGAAGTGGAGGAGATTTGCTGGAGGGCATTGTTGACCATGTGGGAGGGGAAATTGCGGTCCTTGAAGTAGGAGGCTATCTCGGATGTTCTGGAGTGGTATTGATCCTCCTGGGATCAGATGGAGGTGGAGGAATTGGGAGTAAGAGGTAGCATTTTTACAGGATGGAGGGGTGGGAGGAGGTGTAGTCCAGTTAGCTGTGGGAGTTGGTGGGTTTGACGTAGATATCTGTGTTGAGTTGGTCACCAGAAATGGAGATGGAGAGATCCAGGGAGCCGAGGGAAGTGTCCAAGATGGTCCAGGTGAACTTGAGGTCAGGGTAGAAGATGTTTGTGAAGTTGATGAATTGTTCATCCTCCTCATGGGAGTGCAAGGTGACGCCAATACAGTCATCGATGTAGTGGAGGAAATGGTGGGGAATGGTGCCGGTGTAACTGCGGAAGATGGACTGTTCCATGTACCCGACAAAGAGACAGTTATAACTGGGGCTCATACGGGTGGCTAAGGCTACCCCTTTAGTCTGATCACATGGGATTTAGGGAGAGCTTGCCAGCTGGATACAAAATTGGCTTGATCGGAGATAGAGAGTGGTGGTAGAGAGTTGTTTTATGGAATTGAGACCTGTGACCAGCGGTGTTCTGCAGGGATTGATGATGGGTCAGTTTTTTAAATGTTTGTCATTTACATAAAGTATTTAGATGAGGATTTAGGACGCAATGGATAGTAAGCTTGCAGATGACACCAAAATTGGTGGTAAAGTAGACAGTGAAAGAGGTTATCTAAGGTCACAAAGGGATCTTGTTCAATTAGGTCAATGAGCCAAGGAGTGGCAGATGGAATTTAATTCGAATAAATGCAAGGTGTTCCATTTGGTAAGATCCACAAGGGCAGGATTTATTCAGTTGATGGTAGGGCCCTCGGGAGTGTTTTCAAACAAAGGGACCTCGGTGTGCATGTGCATGTGCATAATTCCTTGAAAATAGAGTCATAGGTAAACAGGATGGTAAAGAAGGTGTTTGGCACACTTGCTTAGACCATTGAGTATAGGAGTTGGGACGTCATGTTGTAGTTGTACAGGACATTGGTAAGGCCACTTCTGCAGTACTGCGTACGGAACAAGCGCCCTGCTGTATGAAGGATATGATGAAATTGGAGAGAGTAGAGAAAAGATTGATAAGGATGTTACCAGGACTGGAAAGTTTGAGTTCTATGGAGAGGCTGGATAGGCTGGGAGTTTTTTCACTGGAGTGCAGGAGTTTAAGGAGTGACCTTATAGAGATTTATAAAATCATGAGGGTCATGGATAAGTATTTTCCCTGGGATGTGGGAGTTCAAAACTAAAGGGCATATTTTTAAGGGGTTAGGAGAAAAATTTAAAACAGACCTAAGGGCAACCTGTTCACACAGAAAAGGTTATGGAAAAGGTTTGTTTATGAAATGAACTGCCAGAGGAAGTTGTAGATGCAAGTGCAGTTACAATATTTAAGACATTGAACAGGTAGAATTTAAATTTATTGTCATATGTAGTTGTTATAAGTCGCCCTACCATGGCATGTATAATAGTGAAAGAAGTCACAAGTAAAATGATAATTTACAAAAAAGTAAATTTAAGACAAAAGTTCATCAAAGTCCATTTAAAGGCTTCTGGTCCTTAGAAAGATGATCAAGATTTGATACACATAGCTATCCACGACAAGAATGACACACTGGGACGTCGGAACACTGAGCCAGAAGCGCTCGCCAAAAATTAAGCCAAGCAGCCGACAAGACCTCATACCTGGACAAACCCTTCAGTCAGAGATCACTCTGCAGGGCCAAGACCATCACGCTGGGAAAGACCACTACTCCGGAACTCCAGAAGCAATCCATCACGTAGGAGAAGCTCTTGGCTGAAACTGTTAAGTGAAACTAGGATGGATTTTGATGTTAACTATACTATTCTATACTAATTGAAAACTTTAAAAAATACAAAAGAAGATAAAGAAAAATAGTAAAGGTGAATGGGGAAGATGAGCAACAGGCTCCTGGGTTGAGGAGCAAGCATGCTATACTGCTACTCAGCCACTGCCATCTTGACTAGGATGGTACATGAATAGGAAAGGTTTAGAGGGATATGAGCCAAATGCAGGTAAATGGGACTGGTTTAGTTTGGGAAACTTAGTCAGCATGGACAAGTTGTACAAAAGGTTCTGTTTCTGTGCTGTAAGACTCTATGACTACAGCATTTACCTTATCAAGATTATTAAGATTCCGTTATGTTTCAATGAGATCACCTCTCATTCTTCTAAACTCCAGTGAGTAGACCCAGCCTGTTCAGCCTTTGCTCATAAGACAATCCCTCCACACCAGGGAGCTTCCTAGTGAACCTTCTCTGAACTGTCTCTAATAAATAATATCTTTCCTTAAATACAGTATTCTAGATGTGCTCTGTACAGTTGCGGTAAGACTTCCCTACTCTTATTCTCCAATCCCTTTGAAATAAAGGCCAACATTCCATTAGCTTTCTAGATTATCTGCTGCATGATGTGTAATGATGATGCGCTTTGGTTGATGATCAGTGTACTTCTCCTAACACAGGACAGCACAGTCATAACAGCATGTGTATGGGTATGGAAGTGTTTGCAAGTATTAAACTATTCTCAGGGGCTGTTAAGGGCAGAAAATACATACTGTCCAGCCCACATCCTAGAAAAAAATAAATAAATAAGGGAGATTGTGTTTACAGAAGCTCCAGTGGTCAATAGCTAATGAACATGGAAACATAGAAAATAGGAGCAGGAGTGGACCATTTGGGCAGTCAAACCTGTTCTGCCATTCAATATGATCATTCCTGTTGCCCTAGTTCTTCTAAAGGTAGAACTCACAGATTGGAATATGCTGTTGAAAGAAACTTAGTGAATTGTTACAGTGCATCTGGTCAGCGGTACATACACAAAGGTGTGATGGTGGTCAAAGCAGTCAAGGTTTAAGGTCATGGATAAGAAACTTAGTGGGTTCCATTATCCTAAATAGTGCCATATATAGGTGTGAATAGGGTTAATACTCCACTGAGAGCAGTAAATTCTATTTACTATGATGATATCATAGACACTTTGGCAGAATAAAAAAGGAGTTTATAAGAGACAGACCTAGGGATGGCATGCTCTGAACTGTTTCTGCCATAATGTAAGTGATACTAGTGTAATTTGAAAATAGTTGCAGTGATGCAATAAACTTTATATTTTTTATTCAACAAGACTCCGCTAGTTTCACCAATAAGGTGAATATCCTTTGGGCTAAAAGGTACCCATGCACACCAAATAGTATTTAATTTCTTGACTGCTGTTGTGGAGTCACACAACATTTCATTACCTGAGTGACTCGCACCTTGCAGTTTGTGGAACAGCTCTGGGAAGTCAAAAGGTGAATTACTTGCTCCAGAATTTCATAATCTAACCTAAGAGAAGTACTGCATTGTTGAAGATGCATTATTTTAGAGGAGATCTTATACAAAACTTGATCAGAACTAAATTACAGGATGATGAACTCAGGGTCAATGGCCTATTGAGTTGCAATGAAATTCAAGCCAGGGATGGTGGGCATAATTGTTCGCTTGACCAAGATAAGGCCACAGTGTGTCTCTGTGACTGCCATAAGAAACGATAGCCACAGAAGCATAGTGACCATGTTACTTTACGAACAAAACCAAAGGCCTGGACTAAAAGCTCATAAATGCAAGTTCAAATTCCACCATAGCAGTTGGGAATTTCAATTCAACTAATTAAATACATTTGGAATAAAAATCTGCTATCAGTAGGAATGACCACCAAATTAGCACACTGTCGTAAAACCTACCAATTCATGAATACAACTCAGGGAAGCAGATCTGCTGTCCTTACTCCATCTAACTGATATATGGCTACTCATTAACTGGCTCCTGAAAGGGCCAAATGACCCAATATATTGAATTTTTATAAAAACTGATGTAGTAAGTTGAACCTACAACAATCCAAGAAGGGGCTTATCAGCTTCTCAAAGTGCTGAATGTTTTAGATTTACAATAGATCTACTGGCTCAAAACTGGACATCCATAAGGTTCTGTGGGTCATGAGCTGCAGCATAATTGTATTCAACTACAATCTGCAATCTCAGGGCTTGGCATTTTTTAAATTCACTTGTGGAATGCGCGCATTGCTGACTGGCCAGCATTTATTGCCCAAACACAGTTTTCCCTGGGAAGGTGGTGATGAGTTGTTGCAGGCCACATGCTGTAGGTCAACCTACAATGTCCTTGGGGAGGACATTCTCCACACTACCATTACTACCAAGCCAGGATACCGACACTGGTTCAGTAAGGTATGTATGAGAAAAGGCCAGGAACAGAATTAGCCATTCCTAAAAATTCGAGTCAACTAATAAACTACAACACAGGGATTGATACATTCCAAACAGTGGAAGCAGCATGTGATAGACAGAGCTAAGCAATCCTATGAACAGTGGGTCAGATCAAAGCTCTACAGTCCTGCCAAATTCTGTCTTGAATTGTTTTGGGTAATTATATAAACGTGGTTAGTGTAATGTGCTGGAGCCAGTTTGGTAAAGGACCTTCATCTTCCAAATGTTTTGGGGAAGTCCCATGCTGTCATATATCTTGGCGAAGGTGTTAATGATAGTTGATGCTCAACCTTTGAGTTTGCACAGATGCAAGTGTCATCTGTACACTGTAGTTCAATGACAGGATGAGACAACTTTGGATCTGGACTGCAAGGAGCAGAGGTTGAACGTTTGTTCTGTAGATCAGCTCCACTTCAACAGGGAGCTTGATAAGGGTGAGGTGAATCATTGTGGAAAGAAAGAGTTAATTTAATTAAATTTACTTAACACAATAAAGATAGCATATCAGGAGATGTGTCATGACTACAGCATGACTCCTGGATTCTATGGCAATTTCTAGTAAACACATCTGTGATAAGTATCTGAAGCTGATGAGCTTCAGCTCAGAGTTTTTGAGCAAGAGGCAAAGCTGCAAGCATGTAACCCTTTAGGGAGAGGTTAAGATACCCAGGCACTTTGTTCCAGAATGCAACCACATCCCTTTGATTAGCGTTATTTGACTTTGTCAGTGATCAAAAACAGGAGCGTATGACTGTGAGTCAGGTAGCTAAGGGTATAAGTAGGTTGGAGTGGAGATCCCTTACAATTGTTCGACTGTTCCGTTTTTTGCAGCTTGCATGGGCAAGATGGAAGGCTGCAGTATGAATGAATTGATAGACCATAGTACCATGGTACAGTCGGTTCTTCTATTATGCGATAGTTATGTTCTTGTGCAACCCCACGTTATAGAAAAATTACACTTTAGAAACAGCACTTAAAGTGTTGGCACTTTAATTGCATTACAGCCAACACATGTTGTAAAAGTGTACGCTGTAGAAACAACATCTTCAACTTGTCAATTATGTTACAGCAAATTTGAGGTGATGAAATGTGCGTTATAACAGAACGATCTGTCCAGGAAGCTATTCAACAAGTATTAACAGGAATGCAGCAATCATTGGGAGTAGTATAGTTAGGGGCATAGGCACCATTGTTCAGAGCTGAGGGTATGAATCCAAGTTAAAGCTGTGTTGTTTGCCTGATGCCAGCGTTCAGGATATCTATTCAGAGCTGGAGAGAAATTTGTAAGGATGTTCCAGGTATGTACGACCAGGTAAGCACCAACAACATAGGTAAGACTGGAAAAAACATTCTGCATAAGGCAGTATGAAAAACTAGGCACCGAATGAAGCACCCTGTAAATTTAATGTGTGGCTCAAATTGAAGAAGTATATTCTGCTTCATAGGGCATTGGTACTTATATTGGAGAAAGAAGGGGATCGTACTGTTGGGATGGACTTCACCCGACATTGCTGAGGCTGATGTTTTAGTGAGTCAGGCAGCATCCAGGAAACAGGAGAATCAACGTTTCGGGCATAAGCCCTTCTTATGCCTGAAACGTCAATTCTCCTGTTTCCTGGATACTACCTGACCTGCTGTGCTTTTCCAGCAACACATTTTCAGCTCTGATCTTCAGCATCTGCAGACCTCACTTTCTCCTCAATGATGTTTTAGTGAGTCATGTCAAAAGGCCCTTAAACTAAATGGAGGGAAAATTGTGATTTCAAACATGAAGAGTGTGCCAGTAAGTAGAACCAGAGTTTACAAAAATAGTCAAAAAAAAGAATTAAGCGTTCTGCATCTGAATTCCCACAGCATTTGCAATCAAACAGTTGAATCGTTAGTTGAAATAGAAGTCCATACATGCCCATCAGTTACTGTTGTTAGATGTGTCTACAAGGGAGACAAAATGATGAAATAATTGAAATAACTTCTCAGAGACCAGTATCCCATCACCAAATCATCCTCTATTTACACATGTATTTCTGTTCATTAAAGGGGGCATTAGCTCCTGTAGCGAGAGATGACCTTAGTTCTAAGATTCAAGATGCAGAATCAGTTTGGTTAGACTGAAGAAATAATAAGAGGTAAAGAAGTTAATTGGGAGCTGGTTATAAGCACCAAACAACAGCGACAAATTAAATCATTCTATACATCAGATAACAGAGGTGCATGTAACAAGGGGAATGCAGTAAGCATGGGTAAATCAACTAGGAGAAAGTGAGGACTGCAGATGCTGGAGATCAGAGCTGAAAATGTGTTGCTGGAAAAGCACAGCAGGTCAGGCAGCATCCAAGGAGCAGGAGAATCGACGTTTCGGGCATGAGCCCTTCTTCAGGAAGAAGGGCTCATGCCCGAAACGTCGATTCTCCTGCTCCTTGGATGCTGCCTGACCTGCTGCGCTTTTCCAGCAACACATTTTCAGCATGGGTAAATCAATCTACATATAGACTGGACAAACTTAATTAGAACTAATGTTGTGAAGGATGAATCTTTGAATGTATATGAGGTAGGTTCTAGAACAGTACTTGAGGAACTGACTAGGGAATGAGAAATCAAGTTTGACAAGTTAGTTGGAGTTTTTTGAGAATGGAGAGATAGATATATAGAGCCTTGGTCAGATCACACTTGGAGTACTGTGTGTCACTTTGATCTTCTTACCTAAGGAAAGATATGATTGCTATTGATAGAGAACAACAAATGTTCAACAAAGTCATTCCTGAGATGGTGGGATTGCCCTATGAGGAAGGATTAACTATATTTTGCCAATGATCTTGAGACATTAAGAGAATGGGAGATGATCTCAATCAAACATGAAAGGTTCTTATAGGGATCAACAGGAGAGATCCAGGAAAGCTGTTTCCCTTGGCTGGCTGAGGAGTCGAGGTCTAGAACCAGGGATAAAGTCTAAGATAAGGGGCAGTCGATTTAGGAAGGCAATAAAAAGGAATTTCTAAACTCAGAGGGTGATGAATTGTTTGAATTCTCTGCCCTAAATGGCTATAGAGACTTAGACATTGAAAATGTTGAACACTGAAACTGACAGATTTTCACATATGAAAAACATAAAAAAAAAAGATTGTGCAGGAAAGAAGTGTTGAAATATAAGAATAGCAAAGATGTCATCAAGTTTGAAGGCTGAATGGCCTACTCCTGCTCCTATTTCTTGTGTTTTTTGTTTTCCTAAACTCCCCGCCATTAGAGATGGCAGTTTTCAGCTGATTTAATTCACTCCATATGACATCAAGAAATTGCTGAGCATACTGGATACAGCATAAGCTTTAGGCCTTAAAAAAAAATCCCGATATTAGTGCTGTAGATTTGTACTCAAAAACTAGCTGTGCCTCTCATTTCAGTACATCTACAATATTGATATCTACCTGGCAGTTAAAAATTGCCCAACAACGTCCTGTTCACAAAAATCTTTGACTAATCAAAGCTGGTTAACATGGTTCTGTCAGGTAAGTATCCAGTCTATTCCCAATCATCAGCAAAGTGATATACATTGTTGCTAACAGAGCTGCCAAAGTGCACTTCCTCTCTAATAATTTGCCTATCGATTTTCAGTTTGTGTTCTACCAGGACCACTGTTGCAGAAACCTCGTTACAGCCTTGATCCAAACATTGTCAAAAAATCTAAAATTGAAATGAGAGCGACTATCCTTAATGCAAACCAAATGTGGCATGAAGGAGACAAAATTGAAATCAGTGTGGAGCAGGGGAAAATCTCTCCACTGGCAGGAATCATTTCCAGCACATGAGATGATGGTTATGATGTTAGGGGTCAATCATCTTAGTCCCAGAAAATCACTGCATGAGTTCCTCAGATCCAAAATTCTTCAATGTTTTTTTTCTGGGATCTGCCCTCTAGTGTAAGGTTAAAAGTAGGAATGTTCACCAATGATTACAATTTTCAGTTCCAATTGCAACTCCACAGATAATTAAGCATCTTTTTGTGTGCAGAAACATGGACACCATTCCAGCTTAGGCTGGTAAATGGTAGGAAACATTTGTGTTGTGTAAATATCAGGAAATCTCCAAATAAAGAAAGTCTGACTGCCTCCTCTTGACATTCTAAGGCATTACATCATTAAATTCCCCATAATTAACATCCTGACAATCACCACATAAATGCTGTAACTAAGAACAGGTTTAAAGCTGAATATTAAGACAGTAAGTCATCTCCTGACTCCCCACAGCCATTTATTTCCTGCAAAGCACAAGTCAAGAGTGTGATGAAATGCTTTCCTCCTGTTTGAATGAGAACTGCTCCAATATATAGCTCATCAAAACTCAACGCTATCCATGACTCACTTGACTGGCACTCGAATTCACTATTGTAAACATTTACTTCTTCCAGCTCCACTTCACTATGATAACATATTTACCATATTAGCATGTTTTGAGAATATTTACCATAGATAAGTTGTACACAGAAACTCACCAAGGTTTTTTTCATATCATGGTCCAAAACGCTACTTCTACTATGGATGGCCAAGGCCAGTAGGCAAATGGGAACACACCAACCCTCTATTCTACTCCAAGGCATGCACCATCCTGATTTGGAAATATCATAATTCTTTTATCATTTGTGACTCAATATCCTGGGAACTCTCTAATGATCAGTTCTGCAGAAATGTCTTCTTCATATGGATTATAGTCATTCCAAATATTCAACTCCATATTCCGAAAGACCTGTCCTGAACAAATAAAACAAATCAAAATACCTTTCAAATCAAATGCCCTTTCAGCGTCCAGGAGGCTTTATAGTCTTTTGTCTTTATAGATTTGTTAGATGCAAAACTTTTAATTCATATGTTTTAATTCATTATTGGATGAAAATGCCAACTAAATGTATGTATATGTGTTACCCTAATATTTGAGTGAAAATAGCAGACAATATATCTACTGTGAAACTTTACTTTGGAAAAGTCCATTGTTGGCATCCTGCCACCTGCAGAAGATGATTGACATGCAGTAAATCAAATCAATTGGGAATGGGGCAACTTTGCTGAAAGCTGAAGAGACCAATCTATAAAGGTCAGATTCTGTTGCAAATGTGACATGTGAAATGGTTAACAGATTGTATTGTAGATTACTATTTTCAGTGTTAGTGCCTATAGCCATTATCATTATGGTGGCCCATACAATGGCCCACAGGTGATGCTCCCATTTTCTTTCCTGGGCTTGTGTCTCCCAGGTGTGAAGGCTATTGTTTAGGGCCTTAAAGGCATGCTTGCAACCATTCTTGATGTTCAGTGTAAAGGATTCTACTGGTCTTCTGGTTCTGACTTCCTTGTCTTGCAGAAAATACCTCCACATTTGTTTACGCCTGTTTTCCATCCTGCAAATGTGCCTGAGCCAGCAAAGCTCTCTCACCTTGATGGAAGCTAAAATTCTGAGGAGGTTTGCCTTTGAGAAGATTGCACCATTTGAGATTCTGTGCTTTCATGAGATGTTGACACAGTGAAGATGAAAAATGTTGAGTTCTCTTTCTTGATAGTTGTAAGTCATCCATATAACATGGCACTAAGGATGCAGGCATCATAAACTAACTATTGGCCCTAAGGATCAGCTTGATTTTATTCCATGCACATGTTGTGTGTTGGCAAAAGATGGTAGCTATTTTACCTATTGATGTACTGAAAAGACAGACTGCCTGTCACTGTGAATCCAAGGTAGCAGAATCGAACAACCACTTCCAATAAGCTGGAGGTGCTGGTTTTGGACTGGGGTGTACAAAGTTTCCTGAAGAAGGGCCTGTGCCCGAAACGTCGAATCTCCTGTTCCCTGGATGCTGCCTGACCTGCTGTGCTGTTCCAGCAATAAAGTTTCAACTTTGATCTCCAGCATCTGCAGACCTCACTTTCTCCTGTACAAAGTTACAACCACCTGATTAAGGAGCAGCGCTCCAAAAGCTAGTGCTTCCAACTAAACCTGTTGGACTATAACTTGGTGTTGTGTGATTTTTAACTTCCAATGAGGTGTTACTTATAGCACAATCAAGGATGGAGATGACACATCCTGTCCTATACTTACTCTTATCTTGATGTTTGTTATTACAGACATGAGAGGAATAATCCACAAGTCTTTGTAGCTAAGATTATGTGTGAGTCACTAGCACACCTTCATTGATGTACCTGAGTGCCACATCAAAATGTGCTATATTTCTGTGTTTGCTTTTAGCTATGACTGACTGTAGATTATCATCCAACTAAGTATACTGGTAAACTCCTTCTGTATCTATAGGGCTGTCAAAAGAACAGAAACATGATGAAAAACAAAATGTGGAAAAGGACACAACCCAAATTCACTCCATTCTTCACTAAAAACTGTCAGATGTTGTGCCATTATAGGGCAGTTGACCATGAAAGGAATGACTGAGGCTGAGGAGTTTAGATGGACAATCATTCTTCCCAAAATCATGGACAGTCTTGCTTTGCTGGACTACAACATAGTAATTATTGAAATGATCCTAGTTTGTAATAATGCTCTGAATTCTCAGTTTTGAGCATGATAGCATTTATCTGTTATCTATAAATAGTGCACTATTTGGAGTTTTTGGATTTTTATTTGGTTCTGCTATTTTTTGTATTAGTCACAGAAGCGGTTTGCTCATTATCTTTCTGTAAGAAGTTTGGACAGGTGATTTTGAAAGGATTCAACATAGTTTACATTTCATGAATTTAAATAAGACAGTAAGTTTAACTGCACTCAAAAATTGCAGAAAAAAATTTGCACTCAACTGGGGTGTCCATTAAATTTATGTACACAAACCATATCATTAACTGTTGCATAAGCACCACTCCATCACACTACTACAAAACATTTAGTAATATAACACAACCCCAAGTTGTTGAATGCAAAAAATCACACAACACCAGGTTATAGTCCAACAGGTTTAATTGGAAGCACTAGCTTTCAGAGTGCTGCTCCTTGTACACCCCAGCCCAACACCGGCATCTCCAAATCAAGTTGTTTTCTGCAGCTTGTGTCTATTTGCTATTTGCTACTACAGTGTTACATGGGAGGAGTTGCAGTAAATTTAATTTAAGGCCTGCTCAAATGTGTATGAGCCAACATCAGGAAACATAAGCTGCACTCTTTCAGAGAAAATAGTGGGATCCCAGAATAGTAGTATTCAGGTCTTCACTGTTTCTGCAGAGTGATAAGCATTGCTATTTTTGGCTCAAGTACATAGATTGTTTAGTTACATAATATTAAAATGCATTTCCTCATTCTGGCAGATCTGTTGGAAAATAATGACTTTTGTTCTATTTTCATTCATGTGCTGTCACCCTACGATTTAGTTCAGCAGATCATTTAGTAGCCATGAAATCCAACTATTCCTTAAAGCTTTTACATTATATAGTGTTTTTTTTTAATTTTCAATAAAATATTTTAATTTGGTTGTGTGACCTGCATTTATGGAAATGAAATTTTAAAAAAGACTTATCTTTCATGGTAAAATACCAAATGTATTTTTTCAGTAGGTTGCTGATTTTCTCCCTCTTCTCTCTGTCTCCCTGTGCCTAATGTAAACTCTTTTAAACTGTTTTACTTTTGTTACTGCAAACCAAATTATGTTCTCAGAAATCCAACAAAGAACCTGCATCCCTGCAATATTGTGATTTTTAACAGGAAGACAGAACAGTTCAAATAGTTTATCAGGAATTTCACATATTAGCAGACCTCATTGTTTATCCTTTTGAGTTAAACTGACCAGCTGTTCAGGAGTTGTTTTGTTATAGCTTGAATGTTGCATGGTAACCACAGGATGACATAGATCATTTCCCTTCCAGAGGTTTTCAGCCAAGTTGTTCATTAGATGGATGATCTCATGATTTAAAAAAGGGTGTTCTGAGTATAATGTGCGCCAGAGTCCAGCTGTGAAAGCTGAAAGACTACAGGGCATTAGTTCTTTGCCCTTCTGTTGTCATTTCAGGAGTTAATATTATTGTTTATGCCCCTTACAATGTGCCATCTGTTTTAAAAAATAGATTCCATTTTAATTGCTCCCTCTGAAACCTCAGAAAAAAAATACATTTTATCAGAGTAATATTATACTGCTTTTGTTTGATTCATTCATGTTCACAAGGATAGTTTAAGTTTTAATGCGCTGTTAATTAATATTTAGTAAAAACTGCATGTACAATTATAAATCAAAGTTATTGATAAATTACAAAAGCAAAACACTACAGACGCTGGAAATCTGAAATCAGGACAAAAAATGCTGGAAGAGCTTCATAAGCCAAGCAGAATCTGTGAAGAGAAACAAATTTTAATGTTTCAGGTCAATAGAACATCTTTGGTAAAAGCTAAAGTTGGCATATCTTTCTTAAAATAAGAATTGCAGGATTGAACAGCCTGTACCCTATGCAGTCAATGTGCATTCTACTAAATTTAGAGATGTAGAGGACAGTTTTAAGCTGTAGGTGAAATTATATATTTTGCACTGGCTTATATGGCGAGATTTATTTTCCAAAAATATAATGCACTATTAAAAGACTTTACTGTATAGAACTAGGTTTCAGAAAATACCATAATTCATCGATCTAGAATAAAATGGTTAACGTATACAAGTACTTTCTGGCAGAGATCCTGTGATAGATTCAGAGCAAAATACTGGAAATAAGTTAAAAATAGAAAATGCTAGAAATACTCAGGAATTTTGGCAACATCTATGGTAAGTCAAACAAAGTTAATGATTCAGATTGGTGACCCTTCAGAACTGTAATGTCACATTTGTTGTATTTTCTCCGATGACCACTGCTGGCTCCTTGCAGTATTTACTATCTTTACCAGTGAGTCTAGTGCTGGGTAGGGGTTGTTTGACATAGATCACTGCCACCAATCTTCCTTTGCTTTTGCATTATCCTGAGCCTATCCAGTGATTAATTGGAGTATCTACAGAAAGGCATAGTTCTTAGATAACAAGAAGATCCATTGCATGATACCAAAAAGTAAAATTACATTTGGTCAGGAATGGTTACAAGGACCTTAGACATATTGTACAAATATATATGTTCTCCCTGCAAGCTAGAGTACAAGTCTGTCTCTACCATCAGACTGTGTGGCATTCGTGGAATAAGTGGAGCCAATATATCAAGAACAATAACCACATAAAATCTTATACAAGATATTCATTGAATATTTATTTCCTCTAGATTCCCATGATACAATCATGTATATAGCTATTTAATATTTACTATTATCTAGCCTAAAGTCACTGACTTCACAAAGGCAAATGGTCTGGATATTTTGCACTTTTCTCAGAATACACTGTCTTTGGATTTGGGAGAATGCTAGATCTCTTGCTTAAGAACTGTTGACCCTGGTTCTGATCTGTGGATCATTTTTCCACTGGAGCAATTTTTAAATCTCTTGATTTCATTTGTAGAAGGTATTACTCTTTGCAGACATTTTTGTTGGTCCATTACCTTATTTGGAGGACCCTTCTCCTGAATTTCCTTCCTGGAAGACAGCTGTTCTGTTGAAATAAGCATATTTTCCTTGTGGTTTCCTGGATTTCTGGACCAGATAATTGCTCTCTAACCGGAAGAGGTAGTTTCTTTTCTCAGTGTTCTGAATGTTTTGACCAGGCCGTTTCTTCTTTTTGACTGTGTGCTGGATCTGTGGAAATTGGTCTGACTCCCATGAATTCACATGCAGCTATCTCTCTCAAATTGTTGACTAGACATTTCAGTCACCCATTGTGATTGTTTGACTGGCACTGGCTTCTGTTTTAGAAGACTTACGATTTAACAGTTCCACCATTTTAGCAAAATCTGTGACTTCCAATATGTTAACAATGTTAAAAATTGTTTTATACCAACATGTGACCTCACTTGATTCTTTCAACTCTACTCTGACTCTAGGAAGCCTAATAAAATCTTCGATAAATTGCCCTTGACCATTTGGTTGACAGCTTTGTTTGCTTTTGGCCCAGTTGTTCTTTGGGAAGTAATCAATCTCAAAGCTGTGTCATGCATGTAGACTCAAACGTGAGGAATGTTGATTGCAAAAGTTGTACACATTTTCAGCAAATGAACACATGGCTGAAGAAATGGTGCTTGAGTGAAGGCATCTCCAGGCATTGGGATCATTTCTAGAGTTATAGCAGGACTGGGCTAATATCCTTGCAGGGAGATTTGTCAGTGTGGTTAGAAAGGCTTTTGTATGATCTAGTTGAGGGAAAGATGGGTGGCACAGTGGTTAGCACTGCTGCCTCACAGCGCCAGCGACCTGGGTTCAATTCCCACCTCAGGCGACTGACTGTGTGGATTTTACACATTTTCCCCATGTCTGCGTGGGTTTGCTCTGGTTTCCTCCCACTGTCCAAAAATGTGCAGGTTAGGTGAATTGCCCATGCTAAATTGCCCGTAGTGTTAGGTGAAGGGGTAAATGTAGGGGAATGGGTCTGGGTGGATTGTGCTTCGGTGGGTTGGTGTGGACTTGTTGGGCCGAAGGGCCTGTTTCCACACTGTAAGTAATCTAAAAAAACTCAGAATTCAGAGAATAAAAATAAAGCAGGTTATAGGAAACAGAAAACTGTGAATGAAAGTATAAAGCAACAGAACTGGAAATCAACCAGATTTATCTTTCAGAATATCACAAAGAAAGCAGGATTAAAAGCATACAATCTGAATGTGTACAAAGTTTGCAACATCATAGGTGAATTGGTCGTGTCAGTCAAAATTAAAAGGTATGATTTCATTGTCATAATGGAGGTGTGGCTACAGGGTGAACATGGCTGGGAAATGAATTTTAGTTTTTCAACATTTAGGAGGGAGAAAAGGAATTGGGGTGGTGCTGATAATAAGGGATAGGATAAGTGTATTGGTGAGAGATGATTTTGAATACTAAAAAAAATATAGAATTTGAAAATGCTGGAGAAACTCAGCAAGTCTGGTAACATCAGTAGAGAGAGAAACAGATTTAATGTTGCAAGTTCAACAGAACTCTTCTTCAGTTCCAATGAAGAATCATATTGGTTTCAAAAATTGAATTCTGTTTTTCTCTCTACAGGCACTGCCAAACTTGCTGAGTTTCTCCATCACTTTCTGTTTTGATTTCAGACTTGCAGCATCTGCAGTATTTTACTTTTGTGTGGAACTGAGAAACAGCAAGGGGCAAACCACATTGGGATGAATGGTTCTCAGCCACCAAACAGTAGTATAAATCAGGAAGTTAGTGGTACATATTGCAAGAGGAATGCAATAATCAGACATGATTTCAACCTACATGTAAACTGAGTAAATATAATAAGTACTAATGCTCTGGAGGGAGAATTCTGAGATCATGATTGAGACAGTTTTCTGGAGCAATTTTTTGAGAAACCAAGTAGGGCCCTGACTATTTTTGATCTAGTATTTTGCAATGAGTAAGGACAAATGAATAATCTGGCCAAAGAACCTTGAGAGAATAGTGACCATAGTGTGATAGAATTGCCTATTATTTGCAAAATATTCATTCCATCTGAAACTTGGGTCTTAAGTTATGAAAGTTTGAGGAGAAAACTGGCTGTGGCTGTATGATGGTAGATAGGCAATGACGAGTATTTAAAGAATTAATGCTTGGTTTTGAAAATGTACACATTCATTTCAAACAAAAATACTCATCTGGAAAAACAAGAGAGCCATGGCTAACAATGAAAGTAAAGCATTAGATTAACAGAGGAGGCCTATATAGTTGCCATATAAAGGTTATAAGCCTGAGGACAGACTTTATTTTAGAACGCACCAAAAAAAGATCAATAAATTAGTACAGAGTATAGAATATGGATATAAAGTAGCAAGAAGCATAAAATTGCATTGGAAGAGCTTGTAAAGGCATGTAAAAAGGGGGGTGGGGGGAAAGCAAAGACAAATGTGAATCTGTTACAGGCAGCGACAAATGAAATTATAATAGGAAATAGAGAAATGGCATTCCAGAGGAAGACACAAAAATCTTCCTGAAATAAGATCCAAGATCCAAGAGCGTGTGAAACTGAAATAAACGAGCATCAGTGAAAAAGTAGTATTGGAAAAATTTATAGGAATGAGATTTGACTAATCCCTGGGTTTCAGTGACCTTCTCTCTGGAGTGTTGAAAGAGATGGCTACAGAGATACTGGATGTATTGGTGATCATGCCACTGTTACATTGAGAGCAAAAACAGAGAACTTCAGACCAGTTCGTCTGATGTCAATAAAAGGGAAAATATTAGATTCTAGGCGGGAGGCCTGTCACCAGCAGTGTTCCATAGGGATCGATTCTGGGTAATTTATATAAATGCTTTGGATGACAATATAGGAGGCTAGGTTAGAAAGCTTATGGACGACACCAAAATTGGTGGCACGGTAGACAGTGAAGATTTTCTAAGATTACAAAGGGATTATCATCAAATGCACCAATGGGCTGAAAAATGGCAGATGGAGTTCAATTTGAATAAATGCGAGGTGTTGCATTTTGGTACAACAAACAAGGGTAAAGCTTATACAATTAATGGTAGGGCCTTGAGTAGTGTTGTATAACAGAGGGACCTGGGGGGCAGGCACATAATTCTTTGAAGTTTTTGTCACATATGGACAGAGTGGTTAAAAAAGGTGTTTGGCACACTTGCCTTCATTGCTCACTCCTTTGAGTATAGGAGAGGGTTGTACAGGTCTTGCAAAGATCATGTTGAGGTTGTACAGGACATTGTTGAGGCCTCTTCTGGAATACCCAGTTATAGAAAGGATATTATTAAGCTGGAGAGGGTTGAGAAGAGATTTACTAGGGTGTTGGCAGGTATGGAAGGTTTGAGTTATATAGACAGGCTGGGACCTTTTTCACTGGACAGTAGAAGGTTGAGAGGTGATCTGATAGAAGTTTATAAAACAATGAGGAGTATAGATAGAGATAATGGTAGTTGTTTTTTCCCTAGAATGGGATTTCAAGAGTAGGGGTGAGAGGAGAGAAATTTTAAAATGACATTATGGGCAAATGTTTTACCGAGGTTCATGAGTGGATTGAATTTCTTGAGGAAATGGTGGATGTGGGTACAATTACAACGTTTAAAAGACATTTGGATAAGGGCATGAATAGGAAACGTTTGGAGGGACATGGGCCAGGGTCAGGCCATTGGAACTAGTTTAGTTTAGGATTATATTCGGCATAGACTGATTGGACTGAAGGGTCTGTGTCTGTGTCTATGACTATGTGGGTATTGGATCTTTAGAAAATAACTATCTGATTTGACAGCGTCAACTTTGATTCAGGAAGTGGAAATCATTTTTGACAAATTAGTGTTACTAGCATGTCAGCAAGGAGTATTAGTGCATATTTGGATTTTCAGAAGACTTTTGATTAAGTCCCATAGAGAAGTTTAGTAAACAGCATTAAAGTACATGGAACTGGGGGTGAGATGTGAGCATGGATTGCGAAACAATTAACAGACAAAAAACAGTGAGTAGCAATGAATGGGCCATTTTCAGCTTGGTAGAGGAGTATTGCAAAAATCAGTAGTATTCCATTGATTTGGATGTGAAGGCCAAATGTATTTTATTTATCAAATTGAATATGTTTCAAAGAGGCTTTAAGGGGATTTAGGAGAAAGTGAGGACTGCAGATGCTGGAGATCAGAGCTGAAAAATGTGTTGCTGGAAAAGCGCAGCAGGTCAGGCAGCATCCAAGGAGCAGGAGAATCGACGTTTCGGCAACTTCAATTCCTGAAGAAGGGCTTATGCCCGAAACGTCGATTCTCCTGCTCCTTGGATGCTGCCTGACATACTGCGCTTTTTCAGCAACACATTTTTCAGCTTTAAGGGGATTTAAACAGGCTGAGTGAATGGGCAAGGGCATGGCAAATGGAATATAATATGGATAAGGGTGAGGTTATCCACTCTGGCAAGGTGCTGAGTAATTCTTAGTTAGTTCGAGGTTGGAAAGTAATGATGTCAAAGGACCTAGGTACTTTCATTTATAAGTCATTAAAAGCTAGCATATCAGTGCAGCAAGCAATTCATGGTGCATATGGTATGTAAGCCTTTATTGCAAGAGTAATTGGATATAGTAGCAAACAAGTCTTGCTTCAACACTGGTAAGACCCAACCTGTAGTATTGTGCATAGTTCTGGTCCTCTTTGATATTCATCCTACAGAGGGACAGCTGCAGATGTTCATCAGAGTGATTCCTGGATGATGGGACACTCCAATGAGGAGAGATGGAGGAGAGTGGGCCTGTGTTCTCTGGAGTTTAGAAGAATGACAGGTGATCTCATAGAAACTTGTAAAATTCTTAAAGGGATAGATGAGTAGATGCAGAAAGGATGTTTCTCTTGGCTGTGGAGACTGAAACCACAGATACAATCTCAAAATAAAATGCAAACTATTTAGGACTGAACTGAGTCTGAATCTATTTATTTATTTGTTTGTTTGTTTCATGGGACCTGGGCACCACTGGCTGGCCAGCATTTATTCCCATCCATAGCTGCCCGATGAGAAGATGGTTATAAGCTGCCTTCTTGAACTGCTGCAGTCAATGTTCAGCAGGTAATCCCTCAATCCCATTAGAGTGTGACTTTCATGATTTTGGTCCTGGATTTTAGCAACACTGAAGGATCAGCAATATATTTCCAAGTCAGGATGGTGAGTGGCATGAAGGGCAACTTGCAGATAGTGGTGTTTTCATGCACCTGCTGCCCTTATCCTTCTAGATGAGATTCCCTACAGTGTGGAAACAAGCCCTTTGGCCCAACAAGTCCACACCGACCTTCCAAAGAGTAACCCACACAGATCCATTTCCCTCTGAGTAATGCACCCTACACTATGGGCAATTTAGCATGGCCAATTCACCTAACCTGCACATCTTTGGACTGTGGGAGGAAACCAGAGCACCTGAAGGAAACCCACGCAGACACGGGGAGAATGTGCAAACTCCACACAGACAGTCGCCTGAGGCTGGAATCGAATCTGGGACCCTGGTGCTATGAGACAGCAGTGCTAACCACTGAGCCACCGTGCCGATGGAAGTGATCATGGATGTGGAAGGATCTTTGGTAAATTTCTGCAGTGCATCTTGTAGATAGTACACACTGCTGCTACTGAGCATTGGTGATGGAGGGCTGCACTCATTGAGGCAAATTGGGCGTATTCCATCACACTGCTGACTTGTGCCTTGTAGACAGTGGATAGGCTTTGGGGAGTCAGGAGGTGAGTTACTCGCTGCAGTATTCCTAGCCTCTGACCTGCTCTTGTAGCCAGAGGATGGTGAATCTTCGGAATTCTCTAACAAAGAAGGCTGTAATAGCTCCGGCATCTATCCTTACATTCCTATATCTATTGTAAATCTGTGTTATCGAGATGCTGTTTGTAATCTGCTGTCTTCAAGCTTGTATTTTTGTACTCAATCAATTCTATTCAAATTCTATTGCTGCAAAGTTTGTGAGACACTGCAATGTTGTAGTGATTTCATTATTTTCCATTCTTTTAAAGTATATCGATTATAAATTACCTCATAAAAACAGAAAATTCTGGAGAAACCCAGCAGGTCTAGCAACATCCGAGAAGGATAAAACTACTAACATTTTCAGTCCAAATGCTTTCTACGGAACTAAGAAGTGTGTATTTCTGAAATTCTGTACTGAATTCTTTTTTTTCAATTGGCTGTTCTGCAAGAATTACTGACCAGAAATGTTTTAAGATCTGTTCATTGCAATATTATAACTCATTTGGTTTTTCCCCATTTCTGTATGTTTTTCTGCCTCTTTTAACATCTAGTGGCTTCCCACTTCTCAAATTTCTCCACCTTCAGCGTACAAGATGGAACATTTCTGCTTCATCCTGGGCAAAATGGACATTTTCCCACTTACTGTAGCTAAGGCATTACAATTCCACATCTTCCAAACCTTTTTTTAAAGTGCTTCCCTTTTCCAGACCTTTCTTCTTCTGTTAGACCCTTTCACTGGATTTCTTTTAATTAGGTTCTTTTCAGCTTAAGTAAATTTTAAGGCCTCACCAGTTCTGTATCCCTGTTTAAATTTATTTCCTAGCCCTTTCAGCTACATCTTATGGAACCTAATGTTGAAGATGACAATGCACATTATGAGTATACAATGGCTTTAAGAGGTGCATTTTGTCCTGTTTTTTGCTGCTTTTAATCATAATTCAGATTGTTTCATTTCCTTTTCAAGTTTCAAGCTGTTTCATTTTCAACCTCACACTTTGATCTATGATAATACATCCCCTATTATATTTCATCTATCACCTTGTTACTCACTCTTTTAACCTATTTACATGTCTTTGGAACCTTTGTGTATTTCTCAGTGTTTTCTCAGTTCCAGCACAACTTTCATGTTTATAAGCTCTAGGTCATGAATATTAAAGTACTTTCTTGACCATCTTGTCTTTGTGAAATAAAGTGCAAGTTTCCTCTGTCCTCTGCGTTTTTCTGAAACCTAACAATATTTCTATACTCCTGTCTTGTCAGCCAAGATGTATTATGTTATACAACTAAAGTGGTCCAGATTTCCAGAATCTGAAATATTTTGCTTTGATAATTCTCTATCTTTCAAGCATAAAACAGGACTCAATAAACTAAAACACGTCTATTACAGCACTTATATCTGAACAAGTTCAAAACTACAATCAAAAATAAAGCATAATGAAAATTATGTAGATGTGAATTCTGGACTTCATTGGAGCTAGCTCCTGCTTTGAGTGAATGTTTTTGACTGTGTGTGGGGGGGGGGGGTAGTAGTAGTACAATCAGTGCATAGCAATGCATAGTTAATGTTCTATGCCATCTAGGGTGTAAGCTTGGTATGGTGAAATAAATCAGGAAAACAGAGATAGTGAGTATTTAACACAAGCTATAATGCTTCCCAAAGACAAGGTTGTGATTTCAATGTAAAATATGTATGTTTAGAATACACTGCACCTATCAATGAGAAGATAAATTACAGTTTTAAATATTGCTTTATGTAATTTGTCACATTTTCTCTTGGTTACTTGGCATGGCACTTTCCAAACAGATAAGCAGTGACACTTGAATGCTCATGACTATATGCAGAATCAGTCCAATTTTCAAACTGACATGCTAATTGCATCAAAGCTAGAGACACTGTGTAACTTTATAAACATATCTCAGTATGTTGTTTTACTTTTAACTTTATTCTGTGTGCACACTAAAATTTCACTCCAACTAGCAGAGACACCAGTTACAATGCTCTTTCTCCATTTTCCCCCAATCCTGGCAAAATCTACAGCTTTATTCTCTCCTACATCCTCCCCCAGAAGACTCTAGTTACAATTCTCACACACTATCTCCTCCCAAAACCCAGGAGAGAATCCAATTGACTCCGCCTCCTCCTCCACTGCATTATTATCAAGACTGGCCTCTAGTGGCCTTTTATAAAAGAGACTTGTTGTGATGACTTAAAAAACACTGAGTTTGAGTTCAGCAACACAGATTACTTACAAGCATATGCTGGAGACACACTAGTAAAAGTCTCTCTGAAACATGGTCAGCATTACAATTTATAGACTTAACTCTCACATTTCATTCTGATATTTTTACTGTTCATTTGTTATTCACTATCTTTGCACTTTCATCACAGCTCTCAACAATAAACAGGCTTTTATGTTTTCACTATGTCTCCTGCCTAGCCCTTTATCACTCTATCACTGTTGATTCAAACCATAAGGTTATTCAGTTTTAAAGTTGCATTTTTTAGCGAGCTTTCCACTGAATTTGTTTCATAATCACTCCATGGGGTAAAAACACTGACTGCAGATGCTGGAAACCAGATTCTGGATTAGTGGTGCTGGAAGAGCACAGCAGTTCAGGCAGCATCCGAGGGCTTTTACCCAAAACGTCGATTTTGCTGCTCTTTGGATGCTGCCTGAACTGCTGTGCTCTTCCAGCACCACTAATCCAGAATTTCATATCACTCCATGCCTATAGTATTCCCTTCATGCTTAGAAAAAATGCTCATACTTACATTTGTCTAAGGCAAAAGAGTGCATTTAAATATCAATCAGTTGTCATACTTCAGTCCCTCCTGTTAACCCTTAGAAGTCCTTTCTAATGTATTCAGAGTAACAGCCTTCGGATAGCACATCAGTAAGTTTATGAAGTTACATTAAAGCATTCTAAATTGTTAATAATATCTGTACAAATTAATAACAGTCTTGTTCTTCAAGTCCTGGTTTCTGTGAGATCTTAATCCTTCCTTTGACATTCCTTGTATCATTCGGGGCCTTTCATAGTTATCTCCTTTCTGCTTTTGCATGATTACATGTAATACTCAGGGTGTAGGCAGATCTTGCTGACATACAGAGTGGGTGTTTCTTATATGGTGCGGTGTGTTCACTGACTGCCATTAATCTGGCAGTTTGTCTGAAATAATGCATTTAAAAGATCTGCTTCTGGCCTCCTGATGACAGAAACAGAACTCGAGACATTTAGCTTGAGCTGAGACGATTGGGAATGATTTTACCCGGCATTTTTCCTCTTACAATCTCTCTGCACAGAATATATCTGAGCTGACCCACAGGACTGTTGTTTTCATATTTAGTCAATGTTTCCAAACAGTTATTAATAACCAATAGAATCATAGTCATAGAAATGTAGAGTACAGAAACAGACCCTTTGGTCCAACTCGTCCATGCCAAACAGATATCCTAAATTAATCTAGTCCCATTTGCCAGCATTTGGTCCATATCCCTCCAAATCCTTTCTATTCATACACTCATCCAGATGCTTTTTAAATGTTGTAATTGTGCCAGCCTTCCTCTGGCAGCTCATTCTAGACCATGTATCACCCTCTGCATGAAAAAGTTGTGCCTTAGGCCCCTTTTAATTCTTTCCCCACTCACCGTAAACCTGTGTCCTCTAATTCTGGACTGCTCCACCCCAGGGCACTTGCCTTTCATAAGTGGCACTTTTCATTACTATTCATGTGATTAGGGCTGGGAGCTTCCTCAGCAGTGGCACAGGAGCAGTTTAATTCCTGATCACATACACAAAATTTATTCATTCTTTTATTTTATCATCTGTGGGATACACGTGTTGCTGGCTGGCCAGCATTTATTCTCTGTCCTAGTTTCCCTTGAGAGGGTAGTAGTGAGTTGCCTTCTTGAACTGCTGCAGTCCATCTGCTGTGAATTGACCCACAAGGGCATTACAATGACCCACAATGCCATTAGGGAGGAATTCCAGGATTTTGACCCAGTGACAGTGAATGAATGATGGTATATTTCCAAGTCAGAATGGTGAGTGGTTTGGAGGGTAACTTGCAGGCTGGTGTTGCCATATAATCTGTTGCCCTTGTCTTTCTAGATGGAAATGGTCATGGGTTTGTAAGGAGCTTTCTGAGGATCTTTGGTGAATTTCTACAGTGCATCTTGTAGATAGTACATACTGTTGCTATTGAGCATCAGTGGTGGAGGGGGTGAATGCTTGGAGATGTGGTGCTAATCAAGCAAGCTGCTTTTTCCTGGATGGTGCCGAGCTTCTTGAGTGCTTTTAGAGGTGCATTCATCCAGGTAATAAGGGAATATTACATCACACTTCTGACTCATGCCTTGTAGATGGTAAGTGGGCTTTGGGGTGTCAGGAGGTGAGATATTCGCTGCAGTATTCCTAGCCTCTGACCTGCTCTGGTAGGTGTTTAAGTGGTGAGTCCAGTTGAGTCTCTCATCAATGATAACACCCAGGATTGGGGAATTCAGTGATGGTAACACGATCAAATGTCAAGGGGCAGTGGTTAGATTGTCTCTTATTAGTGATGGCCATATCGTCAGAGCCTGGCCCTTTTGTGTGGCGAGAATGATACTTGCCACTTGTCAGCCCAAGCCTGGATGTTGTCCAGATCTTTTTGCATTTGAACATGGACTACGTTGGAATCTGAGGAATTGTTAATGGTGCTGAACATTGTGCAACCTTAGGCGAACATCCCCACTTCTGACCTTATGATGGAGGGAAGGTCATTGATGAAGCAGCTGAAAAATGTTGGGCTGAGGACACTACCTTGAGGAACTCCTGCAGAGATGTCCTGTAGCTGAGATGACTTTACCTCCAACAACCACAACCACTTTTCTATGTGTCAGGTACAGCTTCAGCTATCGAAGGGTTTGCCCCTTGATACCCATTGCTTCCAATTTTGCTAGGGTTCCTTGATGTCACACTCGGTCAAATGCAGCCTTGATGTCAAGGGTTGTCACTCTCACCTCACTTCTGCGAATTCAGCTCTTTTGTCCATGTTTGTTCATAACTATAATGGGAGGAAGAACTGAGTGACCCTGGCAGAACCTAAACTGTGCTGCTTGATAGCACTATTGATGACACCTTCCAATTGGCCGGGTTGGATTTATCCTGCTTTTTATGTACAGGACATACACTGAGCAGATTTCCACATTGTTAAGCAGATGCCAGTGTTGTAACTATACTGGATTAGCTTGGCTGGAAGGCTGGGGCGGGAGGAGGTTCTGGAGCATGTGTCTTCAGTAATCTGGCTTGAATGTTGTCAGGGCCCATTGCCTTTGCAGTATCCAGTGCCTCCAACTGTTGCTTGATATCATGTGGAGTGAATCGAATTGGCTGAAGACTGGTATTGATAATGCTGGTGACCACTGGAGAAGGCCAAGATGTATCAGCATTTGGCACATCTGGCTGAAGATTGATGCAAAATCGTCAGCCTTTTATTTTCATCCTTATCTTAAATGACTTCTTTGTTTTGGGAATCAATTCCAGCAATACACTTTGTCTCCTTCTCGTGGAATACTTCCTATCCCTGAACTTTGTTTTCATGTCGCTTAACAAATTCCATTAATTACTACCTTATCTCATTCAGGAAACCCAGAGAAACCGACAGGCAAATATATAGTTAATAAAATGCCTTCAAAATCAAAACTCAAACATTACTATTTGATTTTGCTTTGTTTTTCCCTCTTGGATGACACCTTCTGTTTTTCCTTAACAGCAACTTGTTTAATTATATTTTGCATCACCAAATCAACACAATTTAAATAATAGTGTTCATGGGCAGACATTTTCCCTCCAAAATTGAAACTATTTCTCTTCAAAAGAACGACTTTTTAAAATCACATTCATTACAACCATCAAGATAGTGTGTTGATGGGCTGAGTCTTATCTTGTTTTGGCAAAGTGTTATTTTTGTCAAGTTTCATGGACAGTTTCTCTCCACAAGACGTAGTAGGTTTTCTCATGCTTTCATCCCAACCACATTACAGTAACTATTTATAAAATTCCTCTTGTAACTGAGATGTAACTGCTGTACCCCTTGTTGTCTGCAGTCTGGATTTTCTCACCCACTGTAACCAAAAGTACTCATCACTGCCGCAATATTCTGGGATCCTTTAAAAGGATGTTGTGTATCTGAGTAGATCTGTTAGTTTGGAGTTGTGCATGGTTCGTGATATTTGCAGAAAAGGGGAAATTGGGACTCTACTTTGCAGGCAAGAATATTGAAGCCATGGTGGATGGGCAATGCCGAGGAAGGACACCCTCTTCCCACTGGCCCATCAGAGGAGGCCATGCCAGTCTGGTTTGAGGTTGCCACCCGTGTCAGTAGACTTAGCAGCTTAAAGGAACACTCAATGGTGCAAAAAAAAGGTTTGGTCTGCTAGGGTAAGTGCCACCATTTTCTCTGTCACCTCACACTCTACTATCTGCAACCATACGTCTCCGACCAAGGCTCACGGTCTACCACTTTACACTATTGCATTCTACATCTTCCCTCACTTACTCTCCCCACAAAATCCACCCCACATGACTAACCTTGCATGGCCTCTCTGCTACCTACTCACTCACTTGAGACACCTCACCATCTTTCCATCACACCAAGTGTCCCTGCAGCAGCACCGCAATAAGAGATATCAGTGCACTCCAAAGTGCAGCATTAAAGTGCTAAAGCATACTGTAAGTGGATTGGACATGTGCCATGATAGCGAAGAGAGATTTGCATATGTCAGCCTGCGCTTGTGGGGTGCAAGTAGCTGTCTGGAGCATGCCCTGTGACATTGATGCAGATGTCTAAGATGGAGGTCCAGAAGAGCAAGTGACAACCCAGAGTCACAAGGTACCCCATCAGACTTCCAAGTTGGTAATTCTTGGAATTATCAACAGATAGTAGAATGGGACTTTGCATATTAATGAGGTGAGATTAGGTGGTAATTTTTTTATGCACTCGGATATGGGCATTGCTGGCTGGCAGCTTTAATTGCCCATTCCTAGTTGGCTTTGAGAAGTGGTGGATAGCTTCTTGAACTGCTTCAGCCCCCATACTGTAAGTTGACTTACAATGACCTTAGGGAAGGAAGTCTCTATTTTGCTCCAATGACAGTTAAGGAATGGTGATACATTTCCAAGTCTGAATGGTGAGCAGTTTGGAGGGGAGCTTGCAGGTGGTGGTGTTTCCATGTATCTGTTGCCCTGGTCCTTTTAGATAGAAGTGGTCATAGGTTTGGAAGATGCTGTCTAAGGATCATTGGTGACTTTCTGTGTGCATCTTGTAGATGGTACACACTGCTGCTACTGAGCATTGGTGGTGCAGAGAGTGGATGCTTGTGGATGTGGTGCTAATCAAGTGGGTTGCTTTATCCTGGATGATGTCAAACTACTTGAATGTTATTGGAGTTGCACCTATCCAGGCAAGTGGGGAATATCCATCATAAATTAGGAACGTTGAGGGAAATGCACAACAGAAATGTGGAGTAGGGAAGGTGGAAAAAGAGAAAATGCTGGAAATTCTCAGCAGGTCTGGCAACATCTGTAAGGAGAGAAAAGAGCTGACGTTTTGAGTCTAACTGACCCAGAGGGCTTTGACAAAGGGTCAGTTAGACTCAAAACGTCAGCTCTTTTCTCTCCATACAGATGCTGCCAGACCGGCTGAGATTTTCCAGCATTTTCTCTTTTGGTTACAGAAATATAGAGGTTGTTTAGGAAGCACTTGCTGATAGTGCTGGACAGGTTTGTCCCACGGAGGCAAGGAAGGGATGGTCGGTTGAGAGAACCTTGGGTAATAAGGGATGTGGAACATCTAGTCAAGAGGAAGAAGGAAGGTTAGTTAAAGGTTGAGGAGGCAAGGATCAGACAGGGCTTTAGAGGAAAGAACAGAAGAGTGGACTTTGGAGAGCTAGAAGAAGGCATGAAAATATGTTAGCGGGTAGGATTAAGGAATACACTCAGGCATTCTACACTTATGTGAGGAACAAGAGGATGGCCAGTGAGGGTAGGGCCGATCAGAGATAGTGGAGGTAACCTCTGCCTGGAGTTAGAGGAAATAGGGGAGGTCCTTAATGAATACTGTGCTTCAGTTTTCACCACTGAGAGGGATCTTGACATTTCTGAGGACAGTGTGAAACAGACTGTTATGCTAGAAAGGTTGGTGTTAGGAAGGAGGATGTGCTGAAAATTTTGAAAAACATAAAAACAGATAAATCCCCTAGGCCAGACAGGATATACCCAAAATTACTACAGGAAGCAAGGGAAGAGATTGCTGCACCTATGGCGATGATCTTTGCATCCTTACTGTCCACTGGAGTAGTACCAGATGATTGTACGATGGCAAATGTTATTCCTTTGTTCAAGAAAGGGAATAGGGATAACCTTGGGAATTGCAGACCAGTCAGTCTTACATCAATGGTGGGCAAAGTATTGGAGAGGATTCTGAAAGACAGGATTTATTAATACTTGGAAAATCATAGTTTGATTAGAGATAGTCAGCAAGTAGGTCACGCTGCACAAACCGTATTGAATTCTTTAAGGATGTGACAAAACATGTTCATGAAGGTAGAGTAGTGGATGTGGTGTGCATGGATTTAAGCAAGGAATTTTATAAGGTTCCCCATGGTAGGCACATTCAGAAAGTAAGGAGGCATGGAATACAGGGAAATCTGGCTGTCTGGAATCAGAATTGGCTGGCCCATAGAAGACAGACGGTAGTGGTAGATGGAAAGTATTCAGCCTGGAGCCCGGTGACCAGTGATGTTCCGCAGGGATTGGTTCTGGGACCTCATCTCATTGTGATTTTTACAAATGACGTGGACGAGAACATGGAAGGGTGGGTTAGTAAGTTTGCTGAGGACAATGAAGGTTGGTGGAGTTGTGGATAGTGTGGAGGGCTGTTGTAGGTTGCAATGGGACATTGACAGGTTGCAGAACTGGACTGAGAAGTGGCAGATGGAATTCAACCTGGAAAAGTGTGAAGTCATTCACTTTCGAAGGTCAAATTTGAATGCAGAATACAGGGTTAAAGGCAAGATTCTTGGCATTGTAGAGGAACAGAAGGATCCTGGGATCCACGTCCATAGATCCATCAAAGTTACCAGTCAAGTTTTTTTTAGATGATAGGATTTGTTAAGGTGGCATATGGTGCGTTGGCTTTCATTAGCGGGGGATTTACTTTTAAGAGCCGTGAGGTTGTGCTGCAACTATTAAAGTCAACCCCCTTCTAATGAAAGCCCTGGTTAGACCACACCTGGAATATTGTGTTCAGTTCTGGTCGTCTCATTATAGAAAGATGTGGAAGCTTAGAGAGGATGCAGAGGAGATTCACCAGGTTGCTGCCTGGACTTGAGGGCATGTCTGTGAACAATGGTTGCAGGAACAAGGGCTTTTCCCATTGGAGTGAAGAAGGATGAGAGGTGACTTGAGAAAAGCATACAAGATGTTGAGAGGCATAGATAGAGTTGATAGCCAGAGATTTTTCCCATGGCAGAAATGTTTATCACGAGGAGGCATAATTTTAACGTAACTGGAGGAAGGTTTAGGGGAGATGTCAGAGATAGGTTTTTACATTACATTATATTACATTACAGTATGGAAACAGGCCCTTCGGCCCAACAAGTCCACACCGACCCGCCGAAGCAAAACCCACCCATACCCCTACATTTACCCCTTACCTAACACTACAGGCAATTTAGCATGGCCAATTCACCTGACCCTGCACATCTTTTGGACTGTGGGAGGAAACCGGAGCACCCGGAGGAAACCCATGCAGACACGGGGAGAACGTGCAAACTCCACACAGTCAGTCGCCTGAGGCGGGAATTGAACCCGGGTCTCAGGCGCTGTGAGGCAGCAGTGCTAACCACTGTGCCACCGTGCTGGGTGGCACACAGAGAGTGCTGGGTGTGTGGAATGCACTGCCAGTAGTTGTGTAGAGTCAGATACATTTGGGACATTTACGTGACTCTTGGATAAGCACATGGAATATAGTACAATGAAGCGTATATCAGTTAGTCTGATCTTAGAGTAGAATAAAAGACTGGCACAAGATTGAGGGCAGAAAGGCCTGTACTGTGCTGTACTGTTTATGTTCCATGTGTCAATGTCATAACACAATTTCACAGCCAATTCCTCCTTCTTCCGCTTATGATCATTTCCTTGATGTTGCATAAGTCATGCACAAAAGCTAGTTCATTAAGGGACTAAGCTGCCTTTGGTTTAGACAGTGAGCAATTCCATTATACATTAACCATCCATTTGCTGGTACCTGCTATGTGGGAAGCAATTAGTGTGTTGATGTAGGTTTGCTTGCTGAAAAAGGTTCATTTTCAGATGTTTCGTCACCATATTAGGTAACATCTTCAGTGAGCCTCCAGGTGAAGCACTGCTGATGTTTCCTGCTTTCTATTTATATGTTTTGGTTTCTTTGGTTGGTGATGTTATTTCCTGTGGTGATGTCTTTCCCTGTTCTTTTTCTCAGGGGGTGGAAAATGGAGTCCAAGTCAATGTGTTTGTTGATAAGAGTTTCGGTTGGAATGCTATGCTTCTAGGAATTCTCGTGCATATCTCTGTTTGGCTTGTCCTAGAATGGATGTGTTGTCCCAGTCGAAGTGGTGTCTTTCCTTAACTGTATGTAAGGATACTAGTGAGAGAGGATCATGTCGTTTTGTGGCTAATTGATGTTCATGTATCCTGGTGGCTAGTTCTCTGCCTGTTTGTCCAATGTAGTGTTTGTTACAGTTCTTGCACGGTATTTTGGAAATGACATTAGTTTTGCTCGTTGTCTGTATAGGGTCTTTTAATTAGTATCTCCACAACACACGTCACGAGATTAAATTAGATTCAGATTTTTTTTGTGTGTTAAACACGAAGTGTGGCCACATCCAGCACCATCTTGAACCACTGCACGATTTTACTGCAATAGAGTCCATCTTTCTCTCTTCTTCTTCACTATTGGGGTAACATAATTCAAATCATCCCATTACTAAGTATTTTGGAAAACAAATTACTAACTGATTTGCTCCAATTGAGACTTGTGCTTCCAATGTACTTTCACTTTCATGTACATAAAAGAAATATTGCTGATTATGATCATTTCACAAGGTCTTATTCACCTTAATGTGAATCTTATCTTCTCTTTCTATAGTGCTAATACCAAGAGTAGGTGACAGAACCCAACCCTCCAGGAATCACAAACATCCTACAGTTGGAGAAAAGGCCAAATTAAACAAAATGAATTATCAATGTAGGAGGTGCTCACATGAAAAGATGCTTGGTTTCTTTCTTCAATTATATATTCTTGCCAGAAAAATGCTAGTTAGGTTTTCCATTCATTCAATTGAGAAGCATATATCTGCCAAAGTACTGTAGAAAGCTCCCGGGCATTAAACACATTGGTTACATCTTTCATCTGACAGAACAGTGTGGTTCAAATTAGCACACACGTTAATGCTGGATGCAGTTGCTCATAATAATTAATTGCTTAGTGAGGCAAAATTCAGATTCACTGACTCACAGCTACAAGAAAACCTCAGAACTCATTTCTCGGTTGTTAAAAAAAATTTATTATTTTGCCATGCCACAGCACCTTGCAATCAAATGTTGCATTTCTTACCTCCTCAATTTTAAGTTGAATATATTTGTAGAGTCTCAAATTGTAGAAGCAACATTTTAAAACACTTGTTTTAATTAAAATATTTTAAGTCATAAAATAACCTTTTTTATATTATGCCAGCTGTAAAATGGAGGCAGTGAGTTACTTATGCATCTCTGACTTGTACAAAACTCCATTATTTATTCTTTCACACATCAGCCAAGTTATGAGTGCTTTGGTTCTGTGAACACAACTGAGTTATAAGATTCTGAAAATTAGCTACATCCACACGGTAGCTATTTGAAAAAAAAAGGTTTTGGTGAGAGAATGATGCAACTTAGTGAATTAAGAATCTTGCTGTGTCGAGTGAAACTCAAATGCAATACAGTGTAGAAATTAATTTTGACTATATTAAATGATGTAAAGCAGCAACAATTATAAAATACCTTGATGAAGGAGAGGGACATGAATGCGTTTACTGAGGAAATTCCAAAGCACAATTGCAAGAGAAGGTATAATCAATTATGGTGGAGAAATAAGGCCAAATTCAGAGGAACAGCTTTCAAAGGGAAGTAGCTATAAGCCATGAGAAGGTGCAAAGTCAAGAAGGGATTTAGACACAAACAATTAGATTATCAAGGGCAGGGTTACAGGTGAGCAAGACAATTTGTGAAATAGGATCCAGGCAGCAAAACTTCTGAAGAGTGTAGTTTGTGGAATGGCTGATGGTTTAACAAAACTGCTTTAGTTGAGGATGAAAGTGGGCAAAATTACAGAGGTGGAAGTGGGAACTCTTTGTAATGGAGAAGATATGGGAATGGATGCTGTCATGGACCTAAATAGGACACTGAGGTTTTGAATAGTCTGGTTCAGTCCAGGAAGATAGCCTGGGAGTCGAGTGGCGAGTCACTGTCAAGAGCATAGAGTTTAATATGCTTGTAGGACATTGCTCTGTTTATTTTAGCACAGACATTAGCTTATTTATTTTAACTGCATTGATTCCAATACTAAAATAGATCACAGAGAAAAACCATGCAAACATATTAAGCATTATTCTAGTAATAACATTAACAGTCACTTCTAGTTTCTGGTGTCTTTAAACCTCATCTAATCTTTGGGAAGGTAGCCTTTTTAAATAATTGTAAGGGGAAAGAAAAGACTAAAGTAGGGTTTTCCACAGGTATCACTTAAAAACAAATCAGGAGTTGTAACCATCTGTACACCATTAAATAGACATATTTTGTGCATATCAGCTCACCAGCGGAGCAGAAACAAACAGTTGCTGTAAAACAATAGGCAATTTTCACTATAAAGACTATTTTCAAAGTTTTTACAGTTAATTTTCATAGATTATCTTAAAGCTTACAATTAAGTAAATTGAAGGAAAACCTGAAGTATATTTCTAATATAAACAAATCACTGAAAAGAATAGAACTTCAGCCCATTGTGCTACACCATACGGGGACTCTGTCTAGTTTGAAATGATGTCTTTCACAGTTTTCACTATTGCCTTTGCATCAATCTCAAACCTTTCCAGTAGCTCTGCTGGTGTTGCACTAAATGGTACACCAGACACTGCCAGGCGGTGTACTATAATGGTAGGTTCTGAAGCAAGAGCAGCTGCCACTGCTTCACCAAGACCACCTGCAAGCAAATAGAAAAGCTATTCATGTCAACAATTTAAGAATAAATGCATCATCTGAAACAGCATTTGTTAAATATATACACATCAAAAAATAAATACTAATTCTGCAGTGGTTGTTAAAGTACCCCTGTATATGAGTAGGCTCCGGTATAATAATTATCTCCAACTGTTAACGAAGGCTATAATGTGAATATTAAGTTAGTTAAGGAAGTTTCAGAAAACAGTTATATGAATTGGGGAGGGATATGGATGTATTGGAAGAAGATGAGCAAGCAAGTCCATTGATCACAATTTCGCACTTGGGAGTACAATAAACAGCAATCAGATTTTATTACTTTAAACTGAGAACAAGACATAAGTTAGATATTGTTATAAAGCAGTAACATAATGACATTACATTATGAAGTCAGAGATTATGTTCTCACAGAGACAACTAATAATTTTGCCTCCTACTATGTTCAAACAGTCAACAAGAGTAATTTCAGAAACTGATAGTATGGTTTAGTCTTCCCTTTCTGGCACCAGATGCCAAATCTTTGCTGCTGTCAATGTTCTTAGTAAGACCCAGATTCAGGAAGCATTAACACATCAATTAAAGATGATTCTGCATTTATACGAGTGTAGTTTATCTTCATCAGTTATACATTGCACCCAAGAAGTAATCTGTTTCTATATTTCTGCCATTTGCTGTCACTTGGAAACTCCATCATGAGCTCTTGTAAACTGCATTTTAAAAAATAGAGGAAGTGCCATGTAGGGGACACACAGGTCATGCACAAAGTGTGATCCCTTTAAGAATGCCGTATGCCAATTTTAAAGAGCATGTAAAGTGCAAGAATTAGGTTGTATATAGCAAAGGGAAATCAGCGGGGATATTGGCTCGAGAGAAAAGGGAACAAAGTGGTAATATACAATGCTATAATAATAATAACAAAAGAAAAGCTGAATAAAATCTTATCTATCAGAATTTCATCTATTATTTCTAACAATAGTATTGAAGCATATTCTGTAGTTTCTGAACATTTCTATAACATTGTACAGGGACTTGTGGGATAAACTGAATTGATCTTTTAGAAAAACTGGCATGAATTGATGGGCTGAATAATTTCCTTCTGTGTTGCAACCATTCCATTATTTGACAGATATTGGAGTGCTTGGTGATTTGCCTTGCTATGGCTGTCGGATCTTTTTAAAACAGATATGCTTCTGATTTCCCGAGATGGTCTACGGTATGCAACCTATGATTTTACACTGCATGCTTTTTTTTTTAATCTGTGTTCTTGCCAGCATTTATTGAGTGTAAGATGGGTGATCTGTCTCAATCCTAACAAAACTTTGTGAATTGGCTTATTCAAAGACAGACAGCAGCAGTAGAAGGACATTTTTCTGATTTGTGACCAATGGTATTCCACAGGGATCAATGCTGGGACTCCTGTTGTTTGTAATATATAGGAGAATGTAAATGGCCTGATTAATAAGTTTGCAGAACACACAAAGATTGGGGGAGCTGCGGATAGTGAGGAGGATTGCCAGTGGATGCAGCAGGATATAGAGAAGCTGGAGTCTTGGGTAGAGAAATGGTAGATGGAAAAGAAATTATTCAGACAATACAAGGTGATGCATTTTGGAAGATCTAATGTAGGAGGAATCGGCACACTGTTAATGGCAGAACCTTTAGTAGCATCAACATATAGAGGGATCTAGGCATACAGGTCCACAGTTCCCCAAGAGTAGCAACACTAGTAGCTAAGAATGCTTGTCTTTGTTGGAGGGGGCACTGAGCCAAAAAATTGGCGAGTTATGTTGCAGATGTATATAAGTATTGTTAGACCACATTTGGAATATTGTATACATTTACCAGAAGGATGTGGAGGCTTTGGAGAGGGTACAGAAATGGTTTACCAGGATGTTGCCTGGTTTGGAGAACATTAACTTTGAGGAGAGATTGGGCAAACTTCGTTTGTTTTCACTTGAACATTGAGCAATGAGGGGACGACCTGACAGAAATTTACAAAATTATAACAGGCATGGATAGAATAGATTGTCAAAGTCTTTTCTCAAGGGTAGAAATGTCAATTATTCGGCAACATAGGTTTAAGGTAAACGGGGGTAAGTTTAAAGGAAATGTGAGGGGCAAGTTTTTTTTTTTACACAGGGTGATAAGTTCCTGGAATGTACTGCCAGAGCTGGTGATGGAGGGGGAAACAATAGCAATGTTTAAGAGGCACCTTGACAGATACATGAAAAGGCAGGGAATAGAGGTATATGGAGCAATGAGAGGTGCAAGATATTTAGTTTAGAAAGTCATCATGTGTTGGCATAGTCTTGGTGGACTGAAGGAACTGTTTCGGTTCGAACAAAGAACGATACAACACAGGAACAGACCCTTCTGCCCTCCAAGCCTGTGCTGACATTTTTTTTAAAGATTAGATTAGATTACTTACAATGTGGAAACAGGCCCTTCGGCCCAACTGCCCCGCCGAAGCGCAACCCACCCATACCCCTAACCTAACACTACTGGCAATTTAGCATGGCCAATTCACCTGACCTGCACATCTTTGGACTGTGGGAGGAAACTGGAGCACCCGGAGGAAACCCACGCAGACACGGGGAGAACGTGCAAACTCCACACAGTCAGTCACCTGAGGCGGGAATTGAACCCGGGTCTCTTCCATTTTGCCCTTCCATATTAAAAATGTCATCATTTAAAGGATCCATAAGTTTCTATTCCCTTCCTGTTAATATATTCGTTGTGGTGTTTCTTGAATTCCACTCGTGACTGCTTCCATCACATCATCTGGCAGTGCATTCCAGGCACTCACCACCCTTTGTGTGAAAAGGTTGCCTCGCACCCTCTTTTAAACTTCCCCCTTGCATCTTGAACCTGTGACTCCTAGTAATTAACTTCTCCACCCTGGGAAAATGCAGCATACTTTCCATTCTATGTCATTCTCAATCTTATAAACTTCTATCAGGTCATCCCTTACCCTCCTATGTTCCAGTGAAAATAAATTTAATCTATCCAATCTTTTTTCACAACTAAAATTCCCCACACTAGACAACATCCTGGTAAAACTTTTCTGCACCCTCTCCAAAGTATCCACATCCTTCTGGTAGTTGGTGACCAGAACTGTATGTAATATTCCAAGTGTGGCTTAACTTAAGTTCCATAAAGCTGCAGCATAAGTTGCCAATCCTTATGCACAATGACCCTATCAATCAAGACAAGCATGCCATTAGCCTTATTTACTAGCTTATCTACCACACTGCTACCTTTAGTGATGTGGACCTGCACACCCAGATCCCACAAGCTTACCAATACTGCTAAGGGTTCCGCCATTCAGAGTATAATTTTCACCCGTACTTGACCTTCCATAATGCATCACCTCACAGGTCCAGATTAAACTCCATCTGCCATTTTTCTCCATATGCCTCCAACTGATCTATACCCTGCTGTATCCTCGGACAATCCTCTTCACTATCTGCAACTCCACCAATCTTTGTATAGTTCGCAAACTTGCTAATTAGACCAGCTACATTTTCCTCCAAATCATTTATGTAGACCATGAACAGCAGATGTCCCAGCACCAATCGCTGGGGAACACCACTAGTCACAACCCTCCATTTTGAAAAGCATCCTTCCACTGCTACCCTCTGTCCCCTTTGACTAAGCCAGTGTTATATCCATCTTGCCAGCTCACTCCTCATACCATGGGACTTCAGCTTTTATACCAGTCTGACATGAGGGACCCTGTCAAAGGTTTTACTGAAGTCCATGTAGACAACACTAGCCACTTTTCCCTCATCAACTGTTTTTGTAACCTCCTCAAAAAACCCAATCGGGTTAGTGAGGCACGACCTCCCTCGCACAAAAAACATTGCTGTCTAACGCTAATAAGTCCATTTGCTTTTAAATATGATAGATCTTGTCGCGAAGAATCTTTTTCAATAATTTCCCTACCACCGATGAGACTCACAAGCCTGTAATTTCCAGGATTATCCGTTACCTTTCTTAAACAATGGGAAAATATTAGCTCTTCTCCAGTCCTCTGGGACCTCGCCCGTGGCCAAACAGGATATAAAGATGTTCTGTACTGTTCTTTGAAAATGCAAAACATTTGGCTCATACAAGGAACTTTATGTGGAACCGCAGGAGGTGGCCACAGATACTAAATGAGTATTTTGCATCAGTATTTAGAGTCAGAGTCAGAGATGTGCAGTATGGAAACAGACCATTCGATTCAACTTGTCCATCTTGACCAGATATCCCAACCTAATCTAGTCCCATTTGCCAGCAATTGGCCCACATCCCTCTAAACCTTTCCTATTCATATTGTGGAAAAGGACATGGAAGATATAGACTGTAGGGAAATAGATGGTGACACCTTGAAAAAATGCCCATATTACAGAGGAGGAAGTGCTGGATTTCTTGAAACACATAAAAGTGGATAAATCCCCAGGATCTGATCAGGTGTACCCGAGAACTCTGCGGGAAGCAAGAGAAGTGATTGCTGGGCCCCTTGCTGAGATATTTGTATCATCAATAGTCACAGGTGAGGTGCCAGAAGACTGGAGGTTGGCTAACATGGTGCCACTGTTTAAGAAGAGTGGTAAGGACAAGCCAGGGAACAATAGACCAGTGAGCCTGATGTCGGTGGTGGGCAAGTTGTTGGAGGGAATCCTGAGGGACAGGATGTACATGTATTTGGAAAGGCATGGACTGATGAGCACGTGGCTTTGTGCGTGGGAAATTCCTTTCCTGAAGAAGGGCTTATGTCCGAAATGTCAATTCTCCTACTCCTCGGATGCTGCCTGGCCTGCTGTATTTTTCCAGCACCACACTTTTCAACGTGGGAAATGAGGTCTCACAAACTTGATTTGAGTTTTTTGAAGTAGTAACAAAGAGGATTGATGAGGGCAGAGTGGTGGGTGTGATCTATATGGTCTTCAGTAAGGCGCTCGACAAGGTTCCCCATGGGAGACTAGTTAGCAAGGTTAGATCTCATGGAATACAGGGAGAACTAGCCATTTGGATACAGAACTGGCTCAAAGGTAGAAGACAGAGGGTGGTGGTGGAGGGTTGTTTTTCAGACTGGCGACCTGTGACCACTGGAGTGCCACAAGGATCGGTGCTGGGTCCACTACTTTTTGTCATTTATATAAATGATTTGGATGTGATCATAAGAGCTTTCGTTAGTAAGTTTGCAGATGACACCAAAATTGGAGGTGTAGCGGCAGTGAAGGTTACCTCAGATTACAAAGGGATTTTGATCAGATGGGCCAATGGGCTGAGAAGTGGCAGATGGAGTTTAATTCAGATAAATGTGAGGTGCTGCATTTGGGAAAGCAAACTTAGCAGGACTTATACACTTAATGGTAAGGTCCTAGGGAGTGTTGCTGAACAAAGAGACCTTGGAGTGCAGGTTCATAGCTCCTTGAAAATGGAGTTGCAGGTAGATAGGACAGTGAAGAAAGCATTTGGTATGCTTCCCTTTATTGGTCAGAGTATTGAGTACAGGAGTTGGGAGGTCATGTTGCAGCTGAACAGGACATTGGTTAGGCCACTTTTGGAATATTGTGTGCAATTCTGGTCTCCTTCCTATTGGAATGATGCTGTGAAACTTGAAAGGGGTCAGAAAAGATTTACAAAGATGTTGTCAAGGTTGGAGGATTTGAGCTATAGGGAGAGGTTGAATAGGCTAGGGCTGCTTTCCCTGGAGTGTCAGAGGTAGAGGGGTGACCCTATAGAGGTTTACAAAATCATGAGGGGCATGGATAGGATAAATAGATAAAATCTCTTCCCTGTGGTGGGAGAGTCCAGAACTAGAGGGCATAGGTTTAGGGTGAGAGGGGAAAGATATAAAAGAGACCTAAGGGGCAACTTTTTCACTCAGTGGGTGGTAGGTGTATGGAATGAGCTGCCAGAGGAAATGGTGGAGGATAGTACAATTTCAACATTTAAAAGGCATCTGGATAGGTATATGAATAGGACTCCCATTGGCCCATCTGATCAAGATCCCATTGTAATCTGAGGTAACCTTCAGTGTCCACTACACCTCCAATTTTGGTGTCATCTGTAAACTTATTAACGAAACCTCTTATGCTCACATCCAAATCATTTATATAAATGACGAAAAATAGTAGACTCAGCACCGATCCTTGTGGCACTTCACTAGTCACAGGCCTCCAGTCTGAAAAACAACCTCCACTACCACCCTCTGTCTTCTACCTTTGAGCCAGTTCTGTATTCAAATGGCTAGTTCTCCTTGTATTCCGTGAGATCTAACCTTGCTAATTAGTCTCCCATGAGGAACCTTGTCGAGCGCCTTACTGAAGTCCATATAGATCACACCCACCACTCTGCCCTCATTAATCCTCTTTGTTACTACTTCAAAAAACTCAAATCAAGTTTGTGACACATGATTTCCCACACACAAAGCCACATGCTCATCACTGGGCTGGTCCAAGCACATTTTAAAATATTACCTTCGTAATAGTGATCCTCCACAGTGATAACATGCTTTTTCTTGGTGCCTTTAGTACAACATACAATAGTTTTATCATCAAGTGGTTTAATTGTAAATGGATCAACCACTCGGATAAAGATATCTGTAAAATGAAACATATTTTTGATTAGATTATCATCTGTTTATACATCATGCAAACACTTTGACTATTTCTAACTGCAGTTTCTGGATACCCCATGCTCACAAGGAAGATAGATTAAGTAGAACTGAGAGAATTTGAAATCTCCAACTTTTTGCAGGAGGATTCCCAAGACACTGAATTCCTTGTTCTCATCTAGAAATCCCCTCATGCTTTTGTCCCCAACCTCCTCCTATCCTACATCTTCCCACTATTGAAACCCCCCTTGAAACAAGCTTTCAATTATCCATGGTTGGACAGCAGAGCCCACATTGACTAATACAAAATAAGTAAATAATAATAATTATGGATGTAGGTTTGCTCACTGAGCTGGAAGGTTCGTTTTCATAAGACATTTCGGTAGTACCTGTTTCCTTAGGCATTCATGAAGGAATTACAGCTGTTAGCAGGTGGTGCTCTGTCGGATGGCATTGGTTTCCCATTTTCGGGCCAGTATGTGCCCATAGGTGTTAGCAAGTTTTGAGATTTGTCGCTCAGGTTGAGGTTCTGGATGCAGGTTTGCTCGCTGAGCTAGAAGGTTTGTTTTCAAATCAAAGATTAATCTTCCAGCTCAGCGAGCAAACCTACATCCAGAACCTCAAACTGTGCTACATATCTTCTCAAAACTTGCTAATAATAATAATTATTAGTTGCACACTAATTATTGGATTTGACTTTTTCTTTAATACAAATCAATGTACTACTACAAATGCTGAAAAGCTAAGCTAAAAGTAGATAATGTGGATACAGAAATAGTGAACAGAATTAATGTCTCTTTCCACAGATGCTATCTAACCTGCTAAACATTTCTAACATTTTCTGTCTTTGTCAACTTTCTTACCCGGTACTTATTTAATAGAATGAATATTAATCTCTATGAATTCCCACCCAGACCTTCAGCAATGAACCTAGTTTAACCACTGTCATTCTAAAGGGAGTGATGCATTGTCAGATGTTGCAGTGCTACACTGTACTCACTAATTCATGTAGAAATGAAATTCTTATTCAATGCCAAGAAAATCATTTTTATTCTAGGAGTTAGAAGTTAATGAGAAGGATTCTATAAAGAGGTAATTACATCACATAATGTAAGATGCATCTCAGTGTTAGTTTTAATATGATCTAATAGAATATGATCAATTGTGATACAAAAAATACTGTAGCGAAGAATTTGCTTGTACAGAGATTGCTCATTAACTTTAAAACCAGCAAAGACAAATTTACTTTTATATACTTTGAACACCAATTATTTTATATTTACCCTCTTCAGCTAATTTAGCAGCTGCAGTCAACGCTTCCTGCATTGTCACCCCAGCAGCAACAATGGTAACCATATCCTTATCAGTCTTCTTCAGAACCTGTCAGAACAAACAACTACCTTTTACAATTGCTAGAATTTACAAATTTAAATAATTATAGAATAGGCTCCACAATTAGCTTGTTTTTTGGAAGGCATGGCAGAGGTGAAGGGCCTGACCACCTTTGGAGTGACTTGAGAGGAGTTTTCTGAAAGGCCTATGCCTGGTTCTTCCTCTTGCTGGGTTTAAAATCTCCCTACTTTGGCATGTGATTAATCTGTTTCAAATGTGTAGAGATGGAAAGAAGTCAATGCTTCAGAGAATGCAGGTGCCCAAGAAATGTTCACCTAAATAATTAACTTTGGCTTAGTGGGACGGGAACTCTTAGGTGACATATTTTTCTCTTGGACCATAGAACTGTAGACCACACATGAGGTACTGACAGATGGAATCAATACAGTGGCTGCAGAAACATTTATTAGGAATCAAAAATGTCACTTAATTGCATTGTCCACTAATTTATTTTGAAACTGCTGTTTTGTCTCTCTTCCAACGTCATGGAATCCACATATAAAACAACCAGAATCTCGTAAATGATCTGTAATTCTTTGGTCTAGAAGGCTTTGAATCCATCAACATTGACTTTTCTGCAGCAGCACTTCTACTGCCTTTTCTGGGGCAATGGTTCATCCAGCAATCATCAGCTCCTGCCTTGACACAGGTGATGCAAACATCCTTGTCTTTATCTGAATATGGAACTGCATAGTTAACAGGTGTCAATATCCGCAATAAGGTGTTGCCATGAGGCACATTAAGTTTGTGTCTCTGATAAAACAGGTTGTTATTAACAGACTATGCTCTGGCCATTCTATGAGGAGGATTGTATTGGTGTTTCTTATCAATCACACTTTTCAAAAGGTTTGTGTCCCTCCAAACTCCAGCACCGAAATCACCAAGGTTAAATTATTTTTTTTCCCTTTAGGACACGGGACAAAGGCTGATCAATGTTTGAGTTGAAGAGCAAGATAATGCATGCAGTGAAAAAACAAAGGGTTTGAGGCACAAATTGCGACATAAAAATCATTTAAATGCAACAAGAAGGGTCATGGAGAGAAACAAGACAAAGACCAACCCAGCAAAGTGCAAGGAAAAGTGGGGAAGAAACGCAAGAGTACAGAACAAGACAGAGATAGAAGGTAGGATCCAAGTTATTGAGTCCAGGCTACTGAGTGGTGAACGACAAGATGTTGTTTCTCATTCAGAGCTAAACTGGTGAGCTAAACTTGGTCACTGCATCCCTGGTTAAGATGCTTTCCGCATCTTAAAAGTCTACCAGTTGAGGGTTACTCCTGAGGAGAACCAACTGTGTGATATTAGT
Source organism: Chiloscyllium plagiosum (assembly GCF_004010195.1). Classification (NCBI taxonomy): domain Eukaryota; kingdom Metazoa; phylum Chordata; class Chondrichthyes; order Orectolobiformes; family Hemiscylliidae; genus Chiloscyllium; species Chiloscyllium plagiosum. The sequence goes on from NC_057727.1 coordinate 28,467,459, forward strand.
ACTTTTCACACATGGTTGGGGGTTACAGGGAGAGTGGGTTGGGGATCAGAGACCATCTTGATCTCCCGGATCTGTGCCTCCGACTGTCCCCAGTTTAGGAAAATAGCAGGGCTCACATAACCCAGCAGGCAGGTCATTTTGGCTTTCCAGTCCAGAAATGAGTTGCTTTTCTCATCCCTGTGGGGAGAAAATGGCAGGTCAAGACTCTTTCTTCCAGTCGGGACGGTAGTGGAGTGGGATGCTCTAACTAGAGCTCGTCTGCTCCTTCAGTTTCCTTCTCTTTTTTTTCCCTTTTGTCTCTCGGTGGCCTCGGTCAGGTCTCTTGACTTATGGTGGGTCCCAGCTTGGTCTCTTAGCAGCTCATGGCTGATCCCACATTGCTCACCAGCTCCCAGCCTGGTCTCATGGTGATCTGTCAGCTAGTGTCTCAGCTTTGCATGCAAGATGGACCCTGCCCGGGTACGGTCCCAGGCACTTTGGGAATTCGGGCAGGTGGCAGTTTCGGCAGCAGCGACAGTATCTGTTGCAGCGATGTCGAGAACAGATAACAGAGCAAGATCAATGGAGGACTCAAAGTCTGTTGAACTTTCTAACTATGTTAAACTAGTTTAAATTTTAAAAACTCTAATGTGAACTATTACTAAAGGAAGATTCGAGCCAATCAAAGACAGTAGTGGTAAGTTGTGTCTGGAATCTGAGGACATAGGAGAAGCGTTTAATGAATACTTTTCATCAGTATTCACGTTGGAGAAGGGTAATGTTACTGAGAATATGGAGATACAGGCTACAAGATTAGATGGGATTGCAGTTGATAATGAGGAAGTTTTAGCAATTTTGGGAGATCTGAAAATAGTGAAGACCCCTGGACCAAATGGGATTTATCCTCGGATTCTCGGGTAAGCCAAGGAAGAGATTGCAGAGCTTTTCATCTTTATGTCATCATTTTCGACAAGAGTAGTGCCAGAAGACTGGAGGATAACAAATGGTATTCCCTTGTTTAAGGAGAGTCAGGACAACCTTGGTAATTATAGGCCAGTGAGCCTCATTTTCAGTTGTGTTAAGGTGTTGGAAAAGGTTATAAGAGATAGGATTTATAATCTGGAAAGGAATAATTTGATTAGGAGTAGTCAACATGGTTTTATGAAGGGTAGGTCATGCCTAACTAACCTTATTGAGATGTTCGAGAAGGTGACAAAACAGGTGGATGAAGGTAAAGCGGTTGAAGTGTATACGGTGGTGTATATGGAATTCATTTTGAGAACGCTTTTCATAAGGTTCCATACGGTAGGCTATTGCACAAAATACAGAGTTTCGGCATTGAGGGTGATTTAGCGGTTTGGATCAGAAATTGGCTAGCTGAAAGAAGGCAGAGGGTGGTGGTTGATGGAAAATGTTCATCCTGGAGCTCAGTTACCAGTGGTGTGCCACAAGGATCTGTTTTGGGGCTTTTATCAATGATCTGGATGTGGGCATTGAAGAATGGGTTAGTAAATTTGCAGATGACATTAAGTCAAGCAGAATTGTGGATAGTGCAAAAGGATGTTATGGGTTACAGAGGGACACAGATAAGATGCAAAGCTGAGCTGAGAAGTGGCAAATGGATTTTAATACGGAAAAGTGTGAGGCAGTTCACTTCGGAAGTAGTAACAGGAATGCAGAGTACTGGGCTAATGATAAAATTCTTGGCAGTGTGGATGAACAGAGAGATCTGTGTGTCCAGGTGCGAAAACCCTGAAAGATGCCACCCAGGTTTAAGAAGGCATTTGGTGTGTTGGCTTTTATTGGTTGGGGGATTGAGTTTTGGAGCCACGAGGTCATGCTTCAGCTGCACAGTACATTGGTAAGGCTGCACCTGGAGGATTGAGTGCAGTTCTGGTCACTGCATTATAGGAAGAATATGGAAGCTTTGGAAAGGGTTCAGAGGAGATTTACTAGGATATTGCCTGGTATGGAAGGAAGGTCTTATGAGGAAAGGCTGAGAGAACGGAGGTAGTTTTCGTTGGAGAGAAGGTTGAGAGGTGACTTAATGAAGACATATAAGATAATCAGAGGGTCAGATACAGTGGACAGAGAGAACCTTTTTCCTCGGATGGTGAAGACTAACACGAGGGGACATAGATTTAGGACAGATATCAGGGGTAGTTTCTTTACTCAGAGAGGAGGAGGGGGGTGGAACTGCCTGCCTGCAACAGTAATAGACTCGCAGACGTTAAAGGCAGTTAAATGGGCATTGGACATACTTATGGATAATAATGGAACGGTGTAGGTTAGATGATCAGATTAATTTCACAGGTTGGCGCAACATTAAGGGCTGAAGGGCTTGTACTGAGCTGTTTCTATGACCTGTTTCTTTATTTTTCTAATATTCTAAGAAGTAATGTTTAACTTTTTAACTGTTGTTTCTCTTTCTACTTTGTACCTAAGCTCTCTTTGTACTTAGGTACCTTGGTATTAAAATGGCACTATGTGTGGTGACATTCTACACTTTGCACTGTACTCCTGTACTTGAGTACACGTGACAATAAAATCTAAAAAAATCTTACATGACACATAACTGACCATCTGAAAGCTTTGTTTGTTGACAGGTCGAGAAAGTCACCCATGCAACTTCTCACCCAGAATTTAATTAGTGAGATGGCAAGAAGGGAAAATGTTTCTTGAGGACCAACCCATCCCATTATTTCCCCTTTTCACCAATTCCAAGGAAATGAAAACTGCACTTTATATGTTGTTCCACAGTTTAAACAAAGATAGTCAGACATACACACTGAAAAATACAGTGCTCTAATAATCAGAATTTGAACCATAAGTCCAACAGATAGAGAAGATTAATATTTTTAGGTTGTAAAAGGTGTTCTGGAAACAAAGAAGAACAAAAGGAAAAAAGTGGAGGTGTGGTGGCATGGAGAAAAGATGTCCCAGAGTAGTAAAGTACAGATTACTTGACTAGAACTGAAGATCAAAAAAGAGCATTACATCTGTTTGTAGATTCTATAGGCATCAATTAGTGGGAAAGATGTAGGGAAAATAAATTTGCAAGGAAATTACAGAGGTGCAAGAATTAATAAGATGCTGTAATACAGGACTATAATCATCTGTACATGCACTGAAGTTGTAGTAGTGTAGTCAAGACAGCAAATGCTCCCAGGGAATGTGTAAGAGAATTTTCCACAGCAGCTTATTTCCAATCCAAAGAGAATGGAAGCACTTCTAGACTTGGTTCTCAGGATCATGCGCAAGTAGAAGATCATTTTGGGAACACTGAACATTACAGACATTTTATGGCAAGGAGGAGAGGTGGCAATATGCTGGCATCACTGGACAACTAATCCAGTCTAGTGCTCTGAGGACATATGTTCAAGTTCCACCATGGCAGTGGGTGAAATTTAAGTTTAAATGATAAAAGTCTGAAATCGAAAACTAGTCTCAGTGATGGTGACCATTAATTGCTGTTAAAATCATTAATATATTTCCAGTCATAAAAACCCAGCTAGTTTACCAATGCCCTTCGGGGAAGGAAATCTGCCATCTTCATCTAGTCTAGCTTATGTGACTCCAGACCCAGAGAAATATGATTGAGTTTTAACTTTCCCATAAAGCGCCAAGCAAGCTACTCAGTTCAATGGCAATGAATGATGTAAACAAATATTAGCCATGCGATCAACAAGAAAGAAAAAAGAAAAAAAGAAAAGAAAAGAAGAAATAAAAGAAGAAAGAAAGACAGAAAGAAAGAAAGAAAGATTAGCAAGAAAAAAGACAAAGAACAATCCATACTAAGAATAATTAACTGGGTGAAAACAAAATTCAATGGCTTGATAAACTGGAATCAAAAAATAGGCAAAACTGTAACCGAATCAGGTGGCAGAACTGATGGTTCAGATGCCAAAGTTAATTTCTTTAAAGGAAAAAGGTAGGGCAAACAAATCAAAAGCTTCAGGGATGGGGAAAAAAGAAGAGAACCAAGCTGAATATAGAACGTTTAAAAGAAAGTGAAAAATCATGTAAGGGAAGCAGAGAGATTTTATAAGGTGACAGGTTCCAAACATAAATGGAAAACCTTTTGTACAGTGGTGAATGCTATGTAATTTATCAGGATAGTTTTAGAATATTGATTTCAAACTACAGGCGTATGAATGTTGGATACTTTTGTGAAGGGTTTTTTAAATTCATTTATGGGACGTGGGTGCCACTGGCTGGCCAGCATTCATTGCCCATCCCTAGTTTCCCTTGAGGAGGTGGAAGTTTGTTCTGTCCTTGAACTGTGGCAAGTTCATGTGCTGTAGCTTGACCGAAAATGTCTTTAGGGAGGGAATTCCACAATTCTGACTGAGTAACAATGAAGGAATAGTGATATGTTTCCAAGTCAGGATGATGATTGATTACAACTAGGAGAAAGGGAGAACTGCAGATGCTGGAGATCAGGGTTGAGAGTGTGGTGCTGGAAAAGCACGGCAAGTCAGCCACGATACTGATATATACAAATTACATAGCATTCACCACCGTACAAAAGGCTTTCCATTTTTGCTTGGAGCTAGTCTCATTACAAAATCCCTCTGCTTTCCTTACATGGTTTTTCACTTTCTCCTCATAAGCCTGATTCCTGATGAAGGGCTTATGCCCGAAACGTCGATTCTCCTGCTCCTCGGATGCTGCCTGACCTGCTGTGCTTTTCCAGCACCACACTGTCGACTGGTGATTGGTTTCAAAGGGAACTTGCAGTTAGCGGTTGTGTTCCCAGGTATCTGCGGCCCTTCTCCTTCTGGTTGGAGGTTCAGAAGGTGCTATCTAAGGACCTTTGGTGAATTGCTTCAGTGCATCTTGCAGAAAGTACGTACTGCTGCCACTGAAGATCAGTGCTGGAGGGAATGAATGCTTGTGGCTGTGGTGCCAATCAAGCAGGTTGTTTTGACATGGATGATGTCAAGACATGAGTGTTGGAGTTGCATCCATTTCGACAAGTGGGGAGTATTCCATCATACTCCTGACCTGTGACTTTGGGGAGTCAGGAGTGGAGTTACTTGCCAGTGTTCCTCGACTCTGGCCTGCTCTGAAAGTCTGTGTTTATATGGTGAGTCCAGTTGAGTTCCTAGTCAATGGTAACCCCCAGGATATTGATAGTAGGGGATTCAGTTATGGCAACACAGTGCAGTGGTTGGATTGCCACTAATTAGAGATGGTTATTGCCTGGTATTTGTGTAGTGTAAATACCACGTGCCTCTAGTCAGCACGAGTCTGGATATTGGCCAGATCTTGTTGCATTTGAACATGGACTGCTGAGGAGTTGCGAGTTGTGATGAACATGTGCAATTATCAGCAAAATCCTTCATTCTGACCTCATGATGGACGGAAGGTCACTGATGAAGCAGCTGGAGATGTCCGGGCCTAGGACACTATCCTAAGGAATGCATGCAGAGATGTCCTGAAGCTAAGGTGACTGACATCCAACAACCATAACAATCTTCCTATGTGCCAGGTATGACTCTAACCATCAGAGTTTCCCCTGGGTCCCACTGATTCCAGTTTTGCTTGGGCTCCTTGATTACACAGATCAGTTGAATACAGCCTTGATGTCAAGGGTTGTCACTCGCACCTCCACTTTGGAATTTAGCTCTTTTGTCCTTACTTGAACCAAGACTGTAATGAGGTCAGGAGCTGAGTGGCCGTGACAGAAACCGAACATGGCATCACTGCACATGCTGCTTGATGGAAAGTGTCATCAACAATGCTATCACTTTACTGATGATCAAGACTGGACTGATGTGGAGGTAATTGGCTGGGTTAGATTTATCCTGTTTTTTTGTGAACAGGACATACATGGGTAATTTCCCACATTGTCAAATAGATGGCAGTGTTGTAATTGCACTGAAATAGCTTGGCTCAGGGAGTTGTTAAGTTCTGGAACACGTCATCATTACTATTGACAGAAAGTTGTCAGGGCCCCTGGGCTTTGCGGTATCCAGTGTCTGCAACCATTTCTGATGTTATGTGGAGTGAATCGAATTGGCTGAAGACTGGTATCTTTAACGCTGGGGACCACTGAAGAAGGCCGACATGGATCATTAACTCGGCATGTCTGGCTGAAGACTGCTGCACGTGCTTAGCCTTAGTTTTACCTCTGATGCGTTGGGCTCTTCTATTGCTGAAAATGGGGACATTTGGGGAGCCTTCTCCTCTAGTGAGTTGTTTAACTGTCCATCATTCAGAACTGCAGAGCTTAGTTAAGTCAGTTGGTTGCAACATCACTTTGCTTTATCTATCATTTGCTGCTTATGCTGTGTGGCATGCAAGTAGTCCTATTTAATAGCTGCACCAGATTGTCACTTCATATTTTCTCCATTGAACTAGGGCTGATTCCCTGGCTTGATGGAATGTTTGAGTAGGGGATATGCTGGGCCATGAGGCTGCAGATTATGGAGTATAATTCTGCTGCTGTTGATGGCCAACAGCTTCCTGTGGTTGGAATGTAAAAAAAATGATTACACTCTGAGTTTATGAGAGGCAAGGTAAACTTTTAAGACCATGAGCTTTGTTTGAAAGAATCCATGATTCAGCCAGTTTTCTTGTTTGATTAGTAATCAGGGGGTTATTAACATTGAGAAAATTTGGCTTTCAGAATGTGAAAAATTCATTTCAGCAAATTTAAGAACAACTCATTGAATTGTCTTCGTCATCTATATCAAAGACACTGCAATGAGTCAGTTAAAGTTCAAGCAGTTAATTTTTCCGGACTTGAGCCTCTGTAATGGACAGCATTCGGAAAAAGGTTGAAAGTTTATTTTCCTTTGTGCTTTCAATTTTTTTAAACATCTCCATACTTAGATAGATAGTTCAAAAAGATTTTCAGCCCAATGTGCAAATATTTCAGTTACTAGTCACCATGTTACCAAACTAAACAGAATACTTATGATCTATCAAGCCAGGCTCCTTCTAGGATTTGACTTGCCCAGTAGGACCATCAACTGGGATAAGAAGCATATGAATAGTAAAAGTTTAATAATAACAGTAATAGTGGGGTTGATTAGAAACCAAAAAGGGGCATTTTTGAGGTAATAGATTAAGTTAAAGTTAGAAATACATCAGTAAAGGATGAGGCACAGAGGTAAGAGACAGTGGAAATCTCAGAGGCAGTTGTTATAATTTTCTAGTTTTCTTTATACTTAGGAGTGGTACAGGGGATGGGGTGGCAATGTTAAAGTATTTGGGAAACTGGTTAACCAACTAATCAATTTATGATAGTAACTACAATTTACGATTAATGATGGCTGACTTTTAGAAAACAAAAATTCAGGTGAAAATTGACAATCATTTGGGGAAATATCGTTTAATTTAGGAAAGTCAGCATGGATTCAGAGTACATCATGTTCAATTACTTTACTTCCCTTACCTTTGCTGAGTGACAGTCATTAGATGTTTTTTGGATCGATAGAAGGTTTGTAATGGAGTTCTCCAATTATCATTTTTGGGATCTTTGTTCTCCCGAAATACATGAAAACCTAAACCTTCATGTACTGGGAAAGCGCAGCAAGTCAGGCAGCATCCAAGGAGCAGGAGAATCGACATTTCGGGCATAAGCCCTCTACAGGAATGAGGAGGGTGTGCCAAGCAGGCTAAGATAAAAGACAAGGAGGAGAGACTTGGGGGAGGGGCGTTGGGAATGCGATAGGTGGAAGGACGTTAAGGTGAGGATGATAGGCTGGAGAGGGGGAAGAAGATTGCAGGTTAAGAAGGCGGTGCTGAGTCCGAGGGTTGGGACTGAGATAAGGTGGGGGGAGGGGAAATGAGGAAGCTGGAGAAATCTGCATTCATCTCTTGTGGTTGGAGGGTTCCTGGGCGGAAGATGAGGCGTTCTTCCTCCAGGCATTGTGATCCCATGGACTGGCGATGGAGGAGGCCAACGACCTGCATGTCCTTGGCGGAGTGGGAGGGGGAGTTAAAGTGTTCAGCCACGAGGCGGTTGGGTTGGTTGGTGCGGGTGTCCCAGAGGTGTTCTCTGAAACGTTCCG
>NC_057727.1:28475631-28501258 GCF_004010195.1 Chiloscyllium plagiosum
AGGGGTGGGGTTCAAGGACAGAGGAGCGGGAAGTGGAGGAGATGTGGTGGAGAGCATCGTCAACCACGTCTGAGGGGAAATTGCGGTCTTTGAAGAAGGAGACCATCTGGGTTGTTCGGTATTGGAATTGGTCCTCCTGGGAGCAGATGCGGCGGAGGCAAAGAAATTGGGAATATGGGATGGCGTTTTTACAGGGGGCAGGGTGGGACGAGGTGTTTGGACTACGTTCAGACTGCATGGACTCCGGACTACATTCAGACCACCTGTCTACAGAACTGACTGACCCCGCATGGACTCTGGACTACGTTCAGACACAGCCACATCTCCTTCCTCAGCACCTATCTATGGAGCCGAATGACCCCGCGTGGACTCCGAACTACGTTCAGACCCTCAGACGTGGTTGACGATGCTCTCTACCGCATCTCCTCCACTTCACGCTCCTCCGCCCTTGAACCCCGCCCCTCCAATCGCCACCAGGACAGAACCCCACTGGTCCTCACCTACCACCCCACCAACCTCTAGATACATCATATCATCCTTTGTCATTTCCACCATCTCCAAACAGACCCCACCACCAAGGATATATTTCCCTCCCCTCCCCTATAACCGTTCCGGAAAGACCACTCCCTCCTTGACTCCCTTGTCAGGTCCACACCCCCCAACAACCCAACCTCCATTCCCGGCACCTTCCCCTGCAACCGCAAGAAATGCGAAACTTGTGCCCACACCTCCCCCCTCACTTCCTTCCAAGGCCCCAAGGGATCCTTCCATATCCGTCATAAATTCACCTGCACCTCCACACACTTTTACTGCATCCGCTGCACCCGATGTGGCCTCCTTTACATTGGGGAGACAGGCCGCCTACTTGTGGAACATTTCAGAGAACACCTCTGGGACACCCGCACCAACCAACCCAACCGCCCCGTGGCTGAACACTTCAATTCCCCCTCCCACTCCGCCAAGGACATTCAGTTCCTTGGCCTCCTCCATCGCCAGACCATGGCAACACGATGCCTGGAGGAAGAACGCCTCATCTTCCGCCTAGGAACCCTCCAACCACAAGGGATGAATGCAGATTTCTCTAGCTTCCTCATTTCCTCTCCCCCCACCTTATCTCAGTCCCAGCGCCACCTTCTTGACCTGCAATCTTCCTCCCGACCTCTCCACCCCCAGCCGCTCTCTGGCCCATCACCCTCACCTTAACCTCCTTCCACCTATTGCATTCCCAACGCCCCTCCCCCAAGTCCTTTCTCCCGACCTTTTATCTTAGCCTGCTTGGCACACCCTCCTCATTCCTGAAGGGTTTATGCCCGAAATGTCGATTCTCCTGCTCCTTGGATGCTGCCTGACCTACTGCGCTTTTCCAGCAACATATTTTTCAGCTCTGATCTACAGCATCTGCAGTCCTCACTTTCTCCTTCATGTACAGGGCACAATTTAAAATTTTACAAAAAGCACCATAAATGGAAACAGTGAACTACGAGGAGGATAGCGTAGAACTTCACAGGACATCAACAAGTTGTGAAATGTGAAAAATAAGAGACAGATGAAATTTAATGCAGAGAAGTTATGAAGTGATTCATTTTGTAGGAAGAATGCAGACAGACAACATACAATTAAGGGCATTACACTAAAGGGTGTGCAGAAGTCAAGGGACCAGAATGCATATGTGCAATAGTCAATCAAGGTGGCAAGACAGGTTGAGAGGGGATACGTAGTAAGCATAGGGACTTTATTAAAACAGCATAGAGTAAAAGAACAAGGAGGTTACATTAAATTTGTACAACACTGTTCAGCCTCAACTGGAGCATTGTATCTAATTCTATACGCTTTACTTCAAGAAAGATGTGAAGACCTTAGAAAAGTTTCATGAGAACAGTTCCAGGGATTAGGAATTTCACCTATGTAAATAGATTGAAGAAATTGGTACTTTTTTTCCTTGGAGAAGGTTAAAAGAAGATCTGATAAATATACTGAAAATCTTGAGTGACCTGGACAGAGCAAACTGGGAGAAACTATTCCATTGACGGAAAGATTGAGAGCAAGAGGGCACAAATTTCAGATAAGTCTAAAACAGCATTAGGGACACCATTACTGGACACAAGACTCCACTAAGTGAGAGAGACAATTTACTTCAGGGAAGGAGGTTGGTGTAGGAACCAAGTGAATGGTTCTGCATGGATAAGAGGCATGGTCAACGTGAGGTCAGGTCCAGTGATGTATAAAGTTTGGGTAGGTGCAACAGTTCTGAACAAGTATGTGAACCATATGAAAGCTGCAAACTTGCAAATAGAGCAGGTAATGGCACTGGAGAAAATGCTCATTCTGAGAGCCACTGCAGTGATCAGTCACATGCGATGATAAGTTGATTCTGATTATCTCAACTCTATGCTAGAGACATCGAAAGATTCCGTCTTAAGATTATTGTCATCATAAATTCAGCAGTTAAATTTCACCTGGGTAAAATTTTAATTTCTCTCCATAGCCGTGTCCCTGTATGATCCATTTGAAATTACACCAAGTACTGTTAATAATTATGCAACTTGACCCATTCTAGGGAATTGGGTCATAGACTCCCTACAGAGCAGAAAGAGGCCATTTGTACCGATCCTCCGAAGAGCATTTCACCCAGACCAAAACCATTCTGTAACTCCACATGGCTTTTTACCATGGCTAACTTACTGCCAGCAGCTCACCCACATTTGTGGGAATGGCTGGATAAACCCTAGACTCAATTACACATCGACTATGCAGGTTCTTTCATGAGCTCAACATTCTTAGTCATTGTGGATGCCCACACTAAATGGTTGGACGTACAGAGTTCATTTGTAAAATATGGGGACAATGACAGAAATGGCCAGGCTGTGCAAAATCATGAAATTGTGTCTTGGTCAACATGCAAGGTGGCCTTCACCCCTTTGATAATCCCTAGACCTTCCTGAAAGGTTTCCAGGTATTTAATTAGGACTTCACTCAGGCAAGCATTTTCTAATTGAAACATGCTGAGCCAAGCTTGGTGAATCTTTTCAACCAACTCTGCCCCAATAAGCTTGGACCTGAGGATTTTTACTACAATCAGCTGCTTCTCATAACAGATTAGAACCAAAGTTGTACCCTTAATCTGTAAATGTTCCCCACTATAGATTCTCAATCCAGCTAAGGTCTTGTGCAAACTTAAGTGTTGGAGCCCACAGCGAATTTTGTTAACAGCTGCTTCTGAGCACTGAACAGCCACGTCATTATGGACTTTAGTTAGAACCCAGTGACCATGCAACCAGCTTATTTTGACTGGTTCTGATTTGGATGTTGCTAATTTGTTCAGGATATGTCCTGAGCGAGGTTATGCAATTGTCTTCACATAAGTGGTGTTCCCCAAACCAGATTTAGGTGGACTTTCCAGGGTATGCACTACCCTGGATCGCAGCCTATGAGTTCTCTTACTCAATTTAAATTTAGTGTCTCGGGTTCGCATACCGACAGCAACTACAATGCCTTGCTGGCCCGGATCCTGAAGAAAACTTTAGTTGTGTGGCCGAGGCTTGGCTTTGTTTTGGAGTTTTCCTGTGTCCCTCTGTTCAGGATATGTCTGAATAAGGCGTTACATTTGTCTTCACATAAGTGGTGTTTCCCAAGCTGTCGGACTGGAAAAGGTATCCACTTCCATCAGAATACCCTGCAACTCGTATGGTCCACTTGCCACACTTTCCAATGATAAAGCCAGTTGTAGTACTTGTTTGAAGTCCAGTTAGACTTCAGCTAATAGGTGCTTTCGCATGATTAGGTCATTAATCCCACATATCAAATGGTCTCTCAGCATCTCATTAAGGTTAAACCAAAGTCACGTGCCTCTGCCAGTCATCTTAACCTCAACAAAAATGTAAGTATGGATTCTCCTTGTTCTCAAATTGCTGAGTAAAACCAATAGCATCTCAAAATTAGAGATCGCTTGTGTTCGTAATATTCCTTAACTAAATCTTTCAACTCTTGAAAGGTTTTAGTACCTGATGCCCCAGGGAAAGTTAGGCTCCTAATAACCAAAAAGGCTACAGGTCCACAAGCTGTCAGAATTACTCATCGCTTTGCATCTGCCCTAACATCATTTGCCTGGCAAAAAAAAAGCATTCCTTCCATAAACCCAGTCTTCAATGGCAGGATCTAATGAGTCAAGCTTCCCAAATATTAGCAGGATGCCAGAAATGCTTACCCCAACTCAAAGATGACTGCTGCAAGTGAATTTCTTCAGAAGCGTGCTTTACTCTTGTCGTCATTGAAATTACTCCAAAGAGGCTGGTATCTTGTCACCAAGTCACCCTTTACTTACACGTGTGAAGTCCTTGACACCGATCCAGCTCCCTCAGCGCCAGCTCTCAGAGTGAACAGGATGTCTGACACTTCAGTTTTTATCTGTCACCTGGGCTCCCTGGTTGAGCCAGATTAAGAAGAAAGGTTGGGTAGACTGGGCTTGTTTTCACTGGAAAGCAGGAGGTTGAGGGGCAACCAAACAGAAGTTTGTAAGATTGTGAATGGATAGAGCGGAAAGTATGAGACTTTTTCCGAGGGTAGAGGGATCAATAACGAGAGGGCACAGGTTCAGTGCAGGGGGCAGGGTTTAAAAGGGATGTGGTGGTGAGTTCCTGGAACGCGTTGCCTGAGGTGGTGATGGAAGCAGCATTTATGAAGCTACCGAATGAATACATGAAGAGGAAGAGAATGGAGGGATACGGAAACTGTAAGTGAAGACAATTTTAATATGGAAGTGCAAAATGTGTCAGCTCAGGCTTGGAGGCCCAAACGCCTTGTTCCTGTGTTGTATTGTTCTTTGTTCCAACAGCCCCAGTCAGGGAACTCATGTTCTACGATGACCACCTGGCTGACTTTGTTACAATCAATACACAAACATTTCAAGATAAACTGCGACAGTTTTTGAAACAACAAAATCCTAATCTCGTTTGCTAGCCAACAGTAGTTGAATGCTCATTCAGACACTGGGACAAAGCCAAGAAACAAAAACACAATTAAAGATTTTACATGAATTATTTTTATTTCATCACCTACCTTAGCTTTTCCAACTTCAAACATTTCAGTATTTTTATAAATTATAGTAGTTTCTGGTCGGGTAGTTCGGATGAAGCAAATACCCTGGAGGCATAAAGCAAGGATTCAGTTGTGAAGGATTCAAATCTTACAACTTGATCTATGGAGAAGATTTTAAAAATCGAGTTGATTATAAAACAAGAAAAAATAACTCTTTGTAGTTTTATCCATTATTTAAGTGTATGCATCATGTCAAACTTCAACAAGATGTGCTATTCATGAATTTGAAGTCTTAAAGATTGTTCATTACTGCTAACATTTGCTAACAGATTTTACTTTGAAAGTACTTTCTGAACAATGACAGTATGATTTTACGGTAGCACTGTATTACAAATGCTGGGCATTATATGATCGTGATGTTTCTGAATATCCCCTTTATCTTAAGGTAAAGCTTAGAATTCTGGAAGCATCCAAGTTTGAAGACATTCTGGTGAAACACAAGCACATACCTACTGACAGCAAACCCATATACTGTAAAGCACTTCTTTTACAACAGAGAGGAGTGGGCAGGGCAGGGAAGCAACTACAAATACATGAAGAAACAAGGCAGCTGGTATCATGAGGGCACAGAAGGACTTGTATGTGCTTTCAACAAACAGGATGCTTCTAAGACTCAGTGTTCTGTTTGTAAGGAAGGAGCTAGAACCGATGGACTTTGAGATTTAAGAAATAAGCAGTTGCTGCTTTAGGCCTTGCCCACAGAAGCCAGATTTGGAAGATTCTGGCTGAGAGGAAAGGATAACAGACTCCAGGGAGAACCAAGTCTGTTGTAGAGCTGGGAATAACATTTGGTCTTGTAATGCTATAAATCTATCAGAACTACTGTGCACTGTTCGAGAGAGACTTTAAAAAAGTGTTAAGTCCCATGTTCAGCAGCATAAATTGACCTTTATTCAGAGCTCCTTCCCAACACAGTGTGGGAAAGGTCTCTTGGAAACAAACTTCAACATACTCTGACGCTCCAATTAAAATACACAATATTTATATATTCTGCAGTGCAAAGATTACAGCAACATTTACATCAGTGTTAGCCACATCCCCTCCATCCAATCCTTTGAACAATCAACTCAGCATGTCTGGCAGCATCTGTGAAGAGAAATCAAAGTTCAAGTTTCAGGTCAGGTGACCCTTTCTCGTGTTCTGAGGAAGGGTCACTGGCCCCGAAAAGTTAACTTTGATTTATCTTCATAGATGCTGCCAGACCTGCTGAAGTTTTCAACCAACCTCTGTTTTTGCTTCCGATTTACAGCATCTGCAGTTCTTTCAGTTTTTAAATATGTGATCAATGATGGACAACTTCATGGATAACCCCAAGTCTTCCCATGTTCTCATGATGTTTGCCATACATTCTCATTATCTATCCTTGGGGTCTCTCAATACATCTTACACCGCACCTATTATTCATCCTGCCTGCTATCAAGTCTGCCTGCTATCAAGTCTCCCTGCTATCAGGAACATTCCAACACCGACTGCTGTGTTCAATTTATAATTCTCTCCAACCATCTTATGTTAGCTAAAAATCACAGTCAGCCATTTAATGTTATCTTCAGCCACTGACAGCTCAAACAGCACAACAAAAGGGCTTAGAAGACTTAACTCCATTGTTTTTAATTAGTTAATGCAAAAATAGCTTTTTAACAATATTGTGGTAGTTGCCTGTTTGTTTATGATTAATCTATTTTGATTTTAGCTTGTTTGTTACAGAAGAAGCTTTTTTTTAAAATATATTTATTACTTTTTTTAACTTTACAAATATATAAAATTATTAAAAAAAATCACAAATATCAGTATAATAAAAAGAAATAAAACACAAATTACAATACAACTACTATCTACTAACCTACTCTATAATACAAAGCAAATCCTAACACTGTGCAAAGCAACACCAAAAAAAAAGCAAAAAAACCCAAAAAACTCACAAAATACAGAACAGCTATGCTCGGCATAAGGCTCCCAAACAAAGGAACGGGAGCATTGTATACATACCCGTATTAACTCGGGAGACCCCCTCCAGGGCCCAGAGCTTGACAAATCTAATCATCCTGGTTAAACAAAGGCCCTAGTTAAGATAACTGATAAATCTATATCCAAATAATTCAAGTAGGGCTGCCATGTCTTATAAAAATGGTCTGTTGTGTGGTGGACCACGTTTGTGAAAAAGTCCAAGGGAACGTGCTCCATAATTAATTTCTGCCATCCAAGCAAGGCCAGTGGCTTCTCAGACACCCAATTCATCAGAATATTCTTCCGTGCACAGTATGCAAGAATGTTAAATAGTTTCTTCCTATGCCCGTCCAAAGATGGTTAATTTGGTAGACCTAAGAGGAGAGATATTGGGACTACTTTGACTTCAGTCCTCAATATCCTCCCTATCTCTCCCGCTACAGCACTCCAATAAACACGGAGCCTGTGGCATGTCCAGAAGCAATGGGTAAGAGTACCTACACTTATTTTACATTTGGGGCACACTGAAGATGCCCCTTTTTTAAACTTCGCCAGACAGTCTGGTGCCAGATGAGCCCTGTGCAGAACTTTTAACTGCGTAGCGCATGTTCTATTACAGATTGAAATCTTTCGAGTAATCTCCCACATGTTCTCCCATGTTTCAGAAGAGATCTCCACTCTCAGCTCTTGCTCCCAGACCTTACATAACCGGTTAATATCCTGCCAGGCCTGCCACCCAACAGGCAATAGAGAGCACTAACCGAAAGGGTGCTTGTGGAGCGTAGCAACAACCTCTCTGTATTGGGCTTATAGGGCTTAGTGAGAAGCGTAGTCTTCTTCTGGATGAAATCCCTAGCCTGAAAAAAATGGAAAAGGTCTCTGCCTGGCAACCCGTATTTGCGGCTCAGTTGCTCAAAAGACATCATAACCTCCCCCCTCAAACAAGTCTCCCAAACCAGAAACTCCTCTCGCTGCCCATAGTTTGAACCCTGAGTCCATCATCCCTGGCATGCCAACTAAAGGTGTAAGAGGTGAAGTCTTGGATAAACAACTCTCACTCTGACGCATCACCCTCCATGCCTTGATTGTACTAATGACACTGGGGTTCCGGCAGTGGTCCATGACTGTCCTCATCTTATCCATGAACAATAGATTAATAAGAGAGCATTTTGCTTGGGAGGCCTCAATATCCAGCCATATTGAGTTTGGATCGTTACCTACCCAATCGCAGACAAAGGACAGCGGGGAACTCAATTGATACATTCTGATGTTTGGGAAATCAACTCCTCCCCCTCCTTGAGGCAACTGCAATTTAGTAAGTTTGATTAGGGGCCACCCACGATGCCCAAGGAACCAAACCACCCTATAAGCTTCCGCAGCGTTGACCTGGGAAACATTACAGGGAGCATACACATGGGATAAAGCAAACGAGGAAGAACATTCATCTTAATGAGTGATACTCGGCCCATTGAAATTGGTAAAGCCTCCCATCTCTGGAGCTCTCACCTAATATTGTTGGGCAAGTGAGCAAAGTTAGTCCGAAATAACAGAGCTGAAAATGTGTTGCTGGAAAAGCGCAGCAGGTCAGGCAGCATCCAGGGAACAGGAGAATCGACGTTTCGGGCATAAGCCCTTTTTCAGGAAGGGCTTATGCCCAAAACGTCGATTCTCCTGTTCCCTGGGTGCTGCCTGACCTGCTGCGCTTTTCCAGCAACACATTTTCAGCTCTGATCTCCAGCATCTGCAGACCTCACTTTCTCCCGAAATAACAGATCAAACTTGGGGATGGCAAAAAACACTGGTATGCCTTGGCTGTTAGGCAGAGCTGTCCACAGCAGTTCTACAGAATCGCCGCCATCTGCCGAGTCGCCACCATCTTGCCGAGTTGCCTACAGTCGAAGTTTTAATCTGTGAAATACTGTCCACTAGTTTATTTTTGTTGATTGGAAATTCATCTCTCTTTCAAGGTTATCAGTCTCTTCTGGGATCTAAATGACTATCACCTTCAAGTCAGAATTGTGGTGCAGTTTCACTCCAGAACCTGAGCACACAACCCAAACTGGCACTTAATGCCAAATTAGTAATAACATATTGTCAGGGTAGTTGTCTTTAGAATGTTTAATGGGTATGCCTGCTGGTGTGGATCAGAAAGATTTCATAGCCTTATCCAAGCAATCTCAGCACTTCATTAATTGCTCAGCTAAGTACAATGAAAATATTACTTAGTTATTTATCCAATTTCCTGTTTTCTGAGGCCTTGTAATGCTCGTGGCTACAAAGCAGTGACTATACTCTGAGAGTAATTAATTGCCCACAAAATGCTTTGGGACAGCCAAGATTGGGAAATTATGATCATATCTTTCTTTCTTAAAAATAAATGAAAGGCTCTGTTAATAAGCTCAAAGCTTTGTTTGGATTTAAAACCATCCAAACCAACAGCTGTCGAATGACTTTGAGCATGTGCCCTCCATTACTGGAGATAAAAATTGTCAGACTGCCATCACCAATTTGTTGCTTTAGGTGAGGTTTGATACTGCCTCTCGCAATGAATGCAGTACATGACTTCTCAAAAAGTGGAAGAATTGGTCTAATAAAATATGTGGCTTTAAAACTGGTCAACAATTAGGAATAGTGCAATTTTAGATTGCACTGTTAAACAGTGCATTATGTACCTTGGTATTAGCAGCCAGTTCTACTGCCCGTTCAGTTGACACAGCATCACTTGGATAAAAAATTGTTGCTGTGGGAATGGCTCGGAATAAAGCAAGATCTTCCAAACCCATCTGGGAAGGTCCGTCCTCACCTTAGAAGAATTAGTAGCATTAGAAACATTCTCACAGTCCATCTCTCGTTGTTCAATTTGAAGATGTATTGTAGAATCAGCAACATACAAGATTCAAATTTAGGTTTTGTTCAGTTAGCCAATAAGAACAATATACCATAGGAAAATCAACTGTGGCTTGCACTTAATCACTGTCCACTGACCTCTACTAGAATTGAATGTCTGGACTTTTAAGTGAGCTCAAGATAATTAAACAGCCAGCTAACTGTTTTCTTCACTTACGTGCAAATTATGATCACTTACACAAGGTACTAAACTCCTCTGCAAGCTCAGTCTTCAGGACAGGTACAATGCTGCAGAAGGACAATAAAGGATGATCTTCCTGAATAATTAGCAAGTAATCTTGTGAAGTTAGTAAAATTAAACTCACCAATTGAGACACCACAGTGGGATCCAACAAGATTGATATTGCTTTCAGAAATTGCTGCCATGCGAATTTGATCAAATGCTCGGGAGAAAAAAGTAGAAAAAGTGCTGACAAATGGAACGGTCCTGTCCCGTGCACAACAACCAACACCAACACTTACCTGTAAATGAAATACAGGACCAATAATAACTATTTGCCTCACAACAACAGCAGAATGAAACAAAGGTTCCTTTTCCCTTCATTTCTGCCCACTTACTATTCTTCACAAGTTGCCTACATCAAGTGGTGAAGGAAAATAAAGCAGGAAATTCTATCAAACAGACTAAGGTCACTCAACTCTGAAATATTTTAATTAAAGAATACAAAGGAAATTCTTTTATATTCTCAGGATTTTCTAATCTATATATTTTACAAACTATCTTGACAATAAATGACAACTCAAGTCTTAACTTTTTTGCCAAAATTCATCCAAAAGTAGTTCATGAATATACTAGTGGCAGCCCAGAGGTAAGGTCTCAACTGCTGATACACTCAGCAAGGATAATACAGTGACATGAAAAGATGAACACTACAAATTAACAGAAAAGTTAAAAAGACCAAACCTGTGTATATTTTTGTTTACTTTCATGCTATATTATGTGGAATAAAACATAGAAGATGTTAAACAAAAACAGATATATCTGGAGAAACTTAGTAGGTCTGGCAGCATCAGAACAGATAGATCTGAACAAGGGTCACTAGACTCAAAACTACTATAACTAAGCCTCGCAATCCACTTCACCTTTAACGACAGGATCTAAAAACACATCAACAGGATCACCAATATCAGAACTTATCGCAGAAACAGTTATGCAGATATTAGAACGAACAGTCCTCCCCAGGATCCAACTCAAGCTTTGTGTCATCCACATAGCTGACCCATTTCTCATCAGACTAGGGCAAACTAGAAGAAACCCACAAGCACATAAACACCATCCTTACCGGTATAAAATTCACCAAAGAGGAATGGAACAATAACCAACTCACCCTCCTAAATGTCACAGTAGAACGAAAAGCCAATGGAGAGCTGCAGCCCAGTGTTTACAGGAAAGTCTCACACACTAACCTGATACTCAACTACAGGAGTTGCAGGGGGACATTATTTAAACAGACTACAACGCATTGCAGCACCCAGGAATAAGAAGCCGAGAAAAAACACCTTTACAATGTACTCGGGAACAACAGTTACCTGATAAGTGCAACTCACAACAGACGTAAACAGGAAGACGCAACATGCCCAGTGAAGCCAGCCATTCTATCATACATCAAACACATTCCAGAGATGGCTACCAGACTACTCTGGCCCCTAGGCATCATGGTGGCCCACAAATCTACCAGCACACTTAAATAGCTCCTGATGAAGTTAAAAGACACTGTACCCACAGCCAGCAGAACGAACATCATATACAAAATACCCCACAAGGATTGCAACAAACATTATATTGGACAGATGGGCAGGAAACTAGCCACCAGGACACATCAGCACCAACTCGCCAGCAAAAGACATGACCAACTATCAGTGGTATCCATACACACAGATGAAGAGGGACATCGGTTCAACTGAGACAATACATCCATCCTGGATCAGGCTAACCAAAGATATGCACGGGAATTCCTAGAGGCCTAGCATTCAAACTGAACTCCATTAACAAACATATAGATTTGGACTCCAATTACCAAGCTCTCAGAAACAGAACCGGAAATAATATCACCTACCACGACAAAAAAAGACACATTAATAGCAAGCAGGACACAACATCAACCTTTCACCGGAGGCTCAATGGCAATGTTACCTTACATGGTGAAGAAACATCTGGAACAAACCCAATAGCTCAGCAAACAAACTTACAACCTCAAAACCTTAACTCTGCTTTCTCTCCACAGATCCTGCCAGACCTGCTTTAGTAATTTGGTTTTGCTTATGTTATGTGGAATTCATCTACTCCAGTTGTCTGTGGAACGTAAGAAAATAAAGAAGTAACATAAAAGTTACCATGTTCTGTTCTGCTATGAAACATTCAATATAACGCTTGGGGTATTCCTTTTTAAACATTTCTGAAAATGTTGAGTTCTTTGTATCCCCATCTAATGCAATAATACGGTCATTGCTATGACCTATTTTTGCCAGGGCAGTTCCAAAGGCTTTTCGTGTGGCTACCTGGAAAAATAAAAGAAAAGGTAAATTGCACTTAATAAATGAATACTTAATTTTCATTTTTAAAAAGGATGAAGCTTTGATACAGCAGTAGGTTATTCCTTTCGAGGATGTGTGTTGCTAATATATACTGAAGGAGATTCCGTAAAATATGTTTTGAAGGGAAGAGTGAAAGAAATTTATTTTATGTCCATGAAATGTTTCTATTTCAACCCTCAGAGTAAAAGGTGACATGCAGAGACTCTTCAGTGCCTTTTCTAAAATATTTACATGCAACACACATGCCTCAAAAGTGGAACTATTTATCAAAACCTGAGAAAACCTCAAGAAAATAGAAACATTTGTTTAAATATAGGTAGTTCTCCTATAATATCGTCGTTGCGTTCCAGCAAAACCTCACTTAATAGAAAATTGCTTAACAGAAACAATGGGGGCTACGGGCAAAGTGGGGTTAAGGGCAGACTAGCAAAAAAAAATCATTTACGATAGCTCAAAAATCACCCAAAAGTCCAATGCAAAGTACAGCACAGCCTTAATGGAGGCTGAAATTAACGAAACAAAAGTAAATTTAACACAGTACATTTTTAAAAAATGTAAGAAAGGTGCTTTCTCGAGTATTTCTCACAGAATGCCGCTCTTTCCGCAGCTGACATCAGCGCGTGCGCAGAACGCACGAAGATCAGCGCCGACATCGCGCATGTGCAGAACAGCAAGAACACCAGCGCACAGGCAGAATGGAGCAGAGGTTTCAGCACGCACAACGGCGCATGCATAGTACAAAGCAAGCAAATTGAACTCCGCTGGAATCACACTATTGCCAACAGAGGTAAGAGTTCTCCAAAATATTGTTCCCTAGTTCATCAGCAACATTATCGCCAAACCGCGCTGCCGACACGTGTCATTCCAGAACTGCCTGTACACTATAACCAAGTAACAAGAAATGATACAGTAATCTTGGGTCATCTAAAACCTTCAAAAATGATGTAAATGAACTATATTGCATAAGCACATGGCTGTAACACAATTAAAGATAGTTTTTTAAATAACTCAATGGTTGTGTCCTTGTGCCATCCCGCATTAGAGAAAAATTGTGCTTTAGAAACAGTGCTAAAAGTGTAGACGATGTAATCGCGTCACAGCCAACATAGGTTTTAAAAGTTCGCACTTTAGAAACAGTGACCCTAATTCGACAATTGCACTACAGTGAATTCATGTTAACGAAATTATAGCAGAATAACCTGTACATGATTTCATTTGTTTCATTTTATGCAATCTGGATCAAGCTTTTCTCCATTTCTCACTAGTTTGCAATACTTAAATTTAACAGAGAAGAAACTCTACTGGGATCAAGCTATAACTGAAAAGAAAATGTTGAATTGCACCTGTTGAACAGCAAGATTTACCACTTTGGCTCAATTTACAAGGAGTGAGCCAATAAGTTACAACTTGGATTCTCTGACAGACTTGCATCCCACATTTTGGCTGACTTACTTCTGATTCTAATGTAACAGCATAGGATTAAATAAAAAACAAATTCTAACACATTACACTGCTTATTCCACAGGATTACTAAAGGGCAAAACAGCGAGTCTACTCCCATTAGTTAAAATGACTCGGATTTTTCATCAGCATTATTATAGAGCAAGCTGAACAACAAAGTCTAAGTCCACACAGACACAGTTAAAACAAGAAATCTAGAGCTGCAGCCTGATATTCCCTGCTTCTCCACAAACTGCACCAATAGAGTCAGCATTGGAAATCACATATTTACCCAATATAAAAGATTATCAGAAAACTTAAGGCTAATGCATTCAATGTATGCACATTTTTAACATAGTGATATATCTTAATGACTAACACAGCTTCTGGCATCAAACATGAGCATTTAATTATTCTGGAGAGATTCAGAACTAGGAGTCAGATGAGGAGAAACTTCTTTACACGGAGAGTTTCTAGGATTTGGAATGCGCTCCCTAGGAGAGTGGTGGAGGTGGATTCTATACAATGTTTCAAAAGAGAGCTGGGTATGCATTTGAGATTGATGAATTTAGCAGGCTATAGAGATAGCGTTGGAGGATGGGACAAGCTGAGTTGCTCTTTTGGGAACTAGTACAGACATGATGGGCCAAATAGCTTCCTTCTCAACTGTAAAATGAATAATTATTGCTTTTATTTTTCCTAAACCTATCTTTCTTTTCTGTTTCATTTCCTGTACATGATTTTACCTGCATATTCTAACATACATCTATTGTTGAAATTCTGTATGTCTCAGGGAAGCATTTTCAGATGAACAACGAAGGAACAGCCGAGCCTCTTCGTAGGTTGTTGGTTAATTTGAACATTAAATAATAAATAACATCACAAATATCTCACTAAACTATTGTTTCTCAGCAAAATCTGCCAAACACTGGTTAACCCTTAATCTTGGGTTTGATCACTGAAGTAATTAGTGTCATAAAAGAAACATGAGCCATTTAAAACAAAGGATTCAGATTTCCATTAATATAAAAGAAAAATCACTTTTCTTTAAGATACATAAGATAATGCAGCACAAAAAGAGGCTCTTTGGTCGACCATGATAATTCTGGGTCTTTGAAGGACCTTGCTAATTAGTCCCATTCTTCCAATCATTGCCCATAGCACAGCAATTATTTCTTGTTCCAAATGTTTATTAAATTATCATTTGACAGTGATTATGCAATCTGCTCCTCCTTATAGTACCACCTGAATTATCATAAAGTAAGTCTGTCTGTTGCTTATGATCATGAACGGAGACTTCATCATAAATTAGAGCAACATGGTTATTTCCATCGTTAGAGTGAGCAGGCCGCATATATACTTGACACGAGATGCATCATAAAAATCTTCAGAGCAAAAGCAATATTACTCTGAACTACCCTCTGAAATGGCCCAGCAAGCCACGCAGTTGTATCAATTGCTATGGAGTTTTGACAAAGAAATGAAACTTGACAGACCACCTGGCATCGACTTAGGTACCGGAAATGACAATGGCAGAAACAGCCCGATTAACCCTGCAAAGTACTGCTTACTAACATCTGGGGGCTAATGCCAAAATTAGGAGAGCTGTCTCACAGACTAACTAATCAACGACTTGACATAGTTATACTCCCATACCTTACAAATATCACCAACACTATCACTGATATCTCCGGTCCTACAAGCAGGACAGACAGTAGATGTGGTGGTATGTTAGTATATAGTCAGAGGGAGTTGCCCTGGGAATCCTCAACATTGACTCTGGACCCCATGAAATCTCAGCTTCAGGTTAAACATGGGCAAGGAAACCTCCTGTTGATTATGACGTACCATCTTCCTATGGTTGATGAATAGTAGTCTTCCATATTGAACAACAATTGGAGGAAGTATTGAGAATGACAAGAGCACAAAATGTAATCTGAGTGGGGAATTTCAATATCCACCAACTAGAGTGGTTCTAGCACTACTGATTGAGCTGGTTGGGTCCTGAAGCTGATTGGATCTGTAGCAGGTGGTGAGGAAACCAACAAGAGGAAAAAACATACTTGACCTCATCCTCACCAATCTGCCAGCTGCAGATGACAGTATAAGTGTAAGGATGACCACCGCAAAGCCTTTGTAGAGATGAAATCCTGCTTCCAAATTAAGACTATCCCCATCGTGTTGTGTAGCAATATCACCATGTTAAATGGGACAGACTTTGTACAGAGCTGTCAAAGACTGGGCATTCATTAGGCGCTGTGGGCCATCACAGCAGCAGAATTGTACTCCAGCACAATCTGCAACCTCATGGCTGAGCATATACCCCACTCAATCACTACCATCAAGCCAGGGGATCAACTCTGGTTCAAGGGAGAGTGCAGGAGGGCACCAAAAGAGTAGCAGGCATACCTAAAAATGAGATGTCAACCTGGTGCAGCTACCACACAGAAGTACTTGCATGCCAAATAACATAAATAGTAAGTGATAGGCAGAACTGAGAGATCCCTCAACCAACAAATCAGACTTAAGCTCTGTAATCTTATCACATCCAATTCTAAATGCAGTGAACAATAAACAACTCACTGGAGGTGGAGCCTCGACAAATATGCCCATCCTCAAATGATGAAAGAGCCCAACATATCAGTGCAAAACACAAGGCTGAAGCATTTGTACCAGTCTTTATCTAGAAGTACCAACACATTACGGGCTACTCCCACTGGTCCCCAGCATTACAGATGCCAGTTTTCAACCAATGTGATATCAAGAAACAGTTAAAGACAGTAGATACTGCAAAGGCTAAGGGTCCCAACAATGTTCTGTCAGCACTAAAGACTTGTGCTCCAGAATGTGCCACTGCCCTTGCCAAGCTGTTCCAGTACAGTTACAACACTGGCATCTACTATGTGTAAAATTGCCCACGTTGTCCTATACACAAAAAAAGGACAAATCCAACAAACCAACTACCACCCCATCAGTCTATTCCCAAATATCAGTAGGAAGTGATGGAAATGGTCATTAACAATGCTATCAAGTAGCACTTGCCTAGCAACAACTTGCTCACCAATACCTACTTTGGATTCTGCCAGGACCGCTCAGTTCTTGACCTCATTACAGTGTTAGTTCAAAAACGGACAAAAGAGCTGAATTTCGGAGGTGAGTGAGATCAACAAACCTTGACTTAATTTGACCAAGTGTGGCATTAGGAGCTTTAGCGAAACTGGAATCAATGGGAATCAGGGTCAAACTCTCCGCTGATTGGAGTCAGACCTAGAACAAACAAAGATTGTTGTGGTTGTTGGATGTCAGTCATCTTCGCTCCAGAACACCTCTTCGGGTTGTGTCTCAGCCCAACCATCTTCAGCTGCTTTATCAATGACCTTCCCACCATCATAAGGTCAGAGGTGGGGACATTCGCCAATGATTGCACAATGTTTAGCACTATTAGTGACTCTTCAGAAACTGAAGCAGCCCATGTTCAAATGTAACACAATCTGAACAATCTCCTGCGCTGAATCCTAAATATTATGTTTGATATGCAGTGAGTATCTCCTGAATGATGTGTGAACAATTCGAGGATCAGAGGCAGAGCTTCTCGATGGTATATTACACCACTTCAACCAGGATATTGATTTGTGACTTTTCAAACTGTTATTCTTTTTGATTTTGACATTATGGATGTATATGGTATTAGCCTTCAATATTAAAAATATTTTCAGGTGTTGAAGATAAAGAAAATTGGCATGGCAAGGCCATTCCAAAAGATAATAGTTGTGCCACACAGACACTAGGCAATGATATGTCCAAAAAGAGAGAATCTAACCACCACTTGGTGACATTCAATGCTTTTACCATCACTGAATCCCCCTCTATCAACATCCTGGGGATTACCATTGACCAGAGATTCAACTGGAGTTGCCATATAAATACAGTGGTTACAACAGCAGGTCACAGACTAGAAATACTACAGCCAGTTACTTACCTCCTGACTCCACAAAGCCTGCCCATCATCTGAAAGGCACAAGTCAGGACTGTGACTGAAAACTCTCCACGCTACCAAAAACACTCAAGACTCTTGACATCATCCAGAACAAAGCAGTCTGGTTGACTGGCATCAAATCCATAAACATCCATTCCCTCCACCACCAACACTTAGTAGCAGCAGTGTGTACTATCTACAAGATGCACTGCAGATATTCACCAAAGATGTTTAGGCAGCACCTTCCAAACCCATGACCACTTCCACCGAGAAAGGGAAGGACAGTAGTTCCATGGAAACATCACCACCGGCAAGTTCCCCTTCAAGCCACTCAACATACTCACTTAAACATATATCACAGTTCCCTCAGTGTTGCTCAGTCAAAATCCTGGAATTCCTTAAGGGCATTGTGTATCTACTAACAGCACATGGACTACAGGAGTTCAAGAACGCAGCTTGCCACCACCTTTTTGAGGGTAACTGGGGACAGGCAATAAATGCTCGCCAGCCAGAGGTGCCCACATCCACGAGTGAATTAAAAAGAATTGAACCACTTGAATAATGTCAAACATATAAAGGAGGAAATTTTCTTTCATTACTAAAGTGCAAACACTGAGTTTAAATCAAGTGATCCCTTCTCTAACTGAATAAGCTTTATCAGAATTGTCCTGGGGATTTCAAAAGACCCACAGCAGAATTTAGGACAGCTTTCTTGTCCAGGAACTCACTTCAATGTGTACCACTGAAGAAAAAGAACGGTTTCATCATTTTGAGGCTGTCTTCAGATGAAAACCAGTGAGCTCAAATTATAGGGGCGGCACGGTGGCACAGTGGTTAGCACTGCTGCCTCACAGTGCCGGAGACCTAGGTTCAATTCCTGCCTCAGGCGACTGACTGTGTGGAGTTTGCACATTCTCCCCGTGTCTGCGTGGGTTTCCTCCGGGTGCTCCGGTTTCCTCCCACAATCCAAAAATGTGCAGGTTAGGTGAATTGGCCATGCTAAATTGCCCGTAGTGTTAGATGCAGGGGTAAATGTAGGGGTATGGGTGGGTGCGCTTCGGCGGGTCGGTGTGGACTGGTTGGGCCGAAGGGCCTGTTTCCACACTGTAAGTAATCTAATCTAATCTATCTATACCCTTAATCCCCACCACCCTGCCACAAATACTGAGTAATCTGATCACGAAACCCTCCCAGCCTGCATACATTTCAGGTCCATTGTCTATGTAACCAAGGTTCTACATCATTTGTGGCAGAATGTTAGAGATGTATAATGTTAGTTTGAATGTTTACCTTTTCAGCATGCTTATATTTGGGTGGCGCACCAAGTTGGATGTCTTCAATATTCACAGTTGATGCACTTTCCACTGGCTGCCCTGGGGTAAGTTTCTTGCCCTCTAGGATCCTACATTTGATTGCTTGAATAGTTTCTTGCAGCTTATCTTTTGGAATGGCCTTGCCATGCCAATTTTCTTTATCTTCAACACCTGAAAATATTTGAAATATTGAAGGCTAATACCATATACATCCATAATGTCAAAGTCAAAAAGAATAACAGTTTGAAAAGTCACAAATCAATATCCTGGTTGAAGTGGTGTGATATACCATCGAGACGCTCTGCTTCTGATCCTCGAATTGTTCACACATCATTCAGGAGATACTCACTGCATATCAAACATAATATTTAGGATTCAGCATTCACATTGAGATATATTTTCTGGTCAGTAACTCTGACTTTCTGGAATAATGCGGCATTACTGATGGGAAAATTTGGGAAGACTTCCAATTTTGAAACTCATCCATATCACATATCATGCATTTTCATTACCAAGTAAATAAATGCAGAAGTTCCAGACTGAAATAGGCCAAGGTGTTTCTTGTATGTTATCTTACAATTCATTTTGACTGTCATACTTGAATTTTTTTTTTAAACTGTTTACATTGGTTGGGGGGGTGAACAGAAGAGCAAACCGAATTTTTCTTTTACAATATTATTGGTTGTATCAACATCTGTGACAGCTTTTGTCACTGATGAGAAAACATGGTATCAGAGCAGGTTGTTAAATGTAAATTAACCTGAGGCCTCTCACCAAAATGGAAGCTCCAAATAGAAATTTCTTTTTCTAATTTTATAGTTATGAGGCTTCAAACAAGCCTCAAAGAACAACCTATATAAATGCAATAACTTTAAATTAATAGAGTGGAGGAGGTATGCTCTCTATTGAGGTTCTCTTCACCTGTTAACACATGATATTATTTGCCAAATGATGTGGCCCTGGATCTCTTTGCTCTTATACCTCAAAATATAAGGTGCACTTATTTGTCCTGCCAAAATGTACCACTTCACAATTATTGATATTGAAAATTGATGGTATTTCTGATCTCACACATGCATATACTACTCTGTACACCAGTAATTTCAAGAATAGATTCCACTCTCTCTATTCAGTTTGTTCACATTGCTTTACCAGGTATTCACAATCAGTTCTTACTTCCCAAGCAGCAGTTGTGAATCTTACAGCAGCCCACAGTCCTCCCAAAATATGAATCTGCTTCTGACTTTTTTTTTGCCCTGGGTTTAAAGTCTCTGCACACACTGAAAAGCCTACTTCTCATCAGCAGCTTAACAGACACATCCCTTCTGAAATTCCATACTTCCAGAAATGTATTAATTGCAACTTCTGCTGCTGAATGATGTTCTGACCTTCACACAGCAGAATGTGAATTTTAGACTACAGTATCAGTTAATGTCCCAGTACACGGTTTCAGTGAGCATGATTATCATCAAGTTCTGATTTTTGGGAAACAAAAATACAGACAGTAGTTTGTTTGCTTTCACTTTAGTGCATTGACTAATTCTCTAAAACAAAATGAAACAGTTCCATACAAACCAGTATGTATTCAGTGTACCTTCAATGCCTTTTCCTTTAGTGGTCTTAGCAATAATAACACATGGCTTGTTTTCGACCATGGTGGCCTGCCAAAAGGCTTTGCAGAGTTCATCAACACTGTGCCCATCTACCACTTCAGTAGTCCAGCTGTACATAAGAGTTTAGAATTCATAATTAAGCCATTACAACTCAACTCAAACACTAATCTGAGCAGTAAAACATAAGGAGAGAAATGCATGATACCATTGTCGGTTTCCTGTTATACAATGTATTTGTATGCAAAAGAAAACACATACTATTTGCAGTAGAGGCAGTTCAAAAACAGACAAAATGGAAGTGAGTTCAGTTAAAATAAAAGCTCTTTGGCAGATGCAAATGCAATTGTCTTTAAGAACACAAATACAAAAAGAAATAATTATTTGCTAAATCTGTACCCCTGCTAATCATTTCATCTCGACCTTGTCATAATCTCAGCATTCTATCTGGCTCTAAAGGAAGTTCCTGACTTCTTATACTAACTGTCATAAACACACCCTTTTTAAAATTCATTCACACAGATCTCTGAAAGTTGCCACCCAGGTAAATAGTGCAGTGAAGAAGGCATATGGCGTACTGGCTTTTATTGGTAGAGGAATTGAGTTCCGGAGTACTGAGGTCATGTTGCAGTTGTATAAGACTCTGGTGCGGCCGCATCTGGAGTAGTGTGTGCAGTTTTGGTCGCCATACTATAGGAAGGATGTGGAGGCACTGGAACGGGTGCAGAGGAGGTTTACCAGGATGTTGCCTGGTATGGTATGGAATGCCCTGCCAGTAGCAGTGGTGCACTCTCCCTCTTTATGGGCATTTAAACGGGCATTGGATAGGCATATCGAGGATAGTGGGCTAGTGTAGGTTAGGTGGGCTTGGATCGGCGCAACATCGAGGGCCAAAGGGCCTGTACTGCGCTGTATTTTTCTATGTTCTATGTAGTCATCATTTACTATGCAAGCATTCACTGCCTGAAGGGCATTAGTGAAATGGATGGATTTTTAGCAGTAGTCATATGTTCACTGAAGCTAGCATTTTATTTTGCTGACTTTAAATTTCACCAACTGCCATGTGCGATTCAAACCCATGTCCTCAGAACATATGCTAGTTGCAGGATGCATGGCAAAGCTGATTTTGTCTGATCACATTATGATTTTCTAAATGCTTCATTCAGTCTTTGTGTTAAAATAAAACAATTGATTAATTATTTAGGATCTAACGCATTCTAAATTACATCAAATTGCCTAGGCTAAGTACCTGCACATTAAATGAATCATTAGAGAGCACATTTAGCAATCCAAGGAACTGAATATCAAGTATGCCTTCATCAAAGTATTTAAGTCCTTTATTTGAATCAATAATGAAGTCAAAAAGATACGAATAAGATTAAGTGGTAAAAAGTACAGAGTGGAGAACGTATACATGCCATAATTTCTACCAAATGGTCAGGACGTGTATTTGTTGCGGATCAGCATGAGTTTACATACCTGCTGCTGATTAGTCAATTGCAGAATGGGTTGCTGTGTTGGAATAATTTAGTCAAATGTTGAGGCCTACAAATTCCAAGGAACTCTTTTGGTAACCATTGTTCTTTTCAGAGCAAATTTTGCATGGTTTAATTATAAAATGTTCTTTCTTAACACTACCGCTCACTATGAAAATGGTCTCACAAGTTTTCAAATCAGAAACATGGCAAAAATATAATAGTGCTAACATATAAGACTGTAGGATTTAGGAGCAGATTTAGGCCATGAGTCCACTCCACCATTTAATCATGGATGATATGTTTCTCAACTCAATTCTCCTGCCTTTTCCCCATAACCCTTCATCCTCTCACCACTCAAGAATCTATCTTTCATCGTCTTATATACATTCAATGACTTGGCTTCCACAGCCTTCTGCGACCATGAGTTCCACAGCTTCACCACTGTCCAGCTGAAGAAATGCCTCCTCATCTCAGTTTATGATTATTATTCTATTATGTGATTTGATTTGGTTTATTAACTTTCAAACCTCTCAAGAGAAAATCAGTTAAAAGTGACATGAAAAAGTGATATTGCTATGGATTTTGCCATTTATAATTTATTATTTTTACATTTAGAAATTTTATTCAGTGTTATTTCCCCCATAACCTATAACCTAGGTTCCTATTCAAGTATCCACAATTGAAAGGTCAAATATTACTCTTTGTTTACTCCTATAGCAGTCATCTCGTGAAATACGGAATATGAACTACCAAGTTGAAAACTTACCCAAAAGCTTCACAACGTTTGCGGTAGGCTTCAACTTTGTGCTGCAGTGGCGCAGGGTCACTTTGACCCAGGCGGTTAACATCAATAATAGCCAATAAATTGTCGAGTCTGTAGTGAGAAGCAAACGCCATTGCCTCCCAGACTGAGCCTTCAGATGATTCTCCATCTCCCAACAGGCAGAATACACGGTAACTGGAGGTTGGAAGGGAAACAAAATCAGTAATTCCACACGAGGTTAATATATTGGCTACCTCTGACTCTAATACTTTTATAGAATCCCTACAGTGTGGAAACAGGCCCTTCGGCACAACAAGTCCACACTGATCTCTGAAGAGTAACCCACCTGGACCCATGCACCCAAGTAATACATCTAACTTACACATCCCAAACTCATGTGCAATTTAGCGTGACAAATTCACCTGACCTACACATCTTTGGATTGTGGGAGGAAATTAGAGCACCTGGAGGAAACCGAAGCAGACACGGGGAGAATGTGCAAACTCCACACAGTCACCTGACGTTGGAATCAAACCTGGGGCTCTGGCTAACCACTGAGCCACCATACTGGCCTTAAAGTGGGCTACATTTCAGTTCCACAGAAATTGAGAGATAATTTTGTGAAAAGACATGAGAGATCATAAAAAACATCCAAGTTTGGGTTTTTGACCATTTACAAATAAATGAAATATAAAACAAGGAAGTTGAAATTCTTCCTTCACACCAGTTTTTAAAATTGTGCAATCAGCCTTGACTTATCCAATTTAAATAAATAAAAATTTGAGGCTGATAGTAAACAAAGTCACGTTTCCTGCTTATTCATGACATCATACAATCCTTACAGTCCGGATGCAGGGTATTTCATCCATTGAATCCACACCGACACTCCGAACAGCATCCCATCCTATCCCTGTAACCCTGCATTTCCTATGGCTAACCCACCCAGCCTGTACATGCCTGGACACAATGCGAAACTTAGCATGGCCAATCCATCTGACTTGCACATCTTTGGACTGTGGGAGGAAACTGGAGCACCTGGGAGAAACCCACACAGACTTGGGAAGAAGGGGCAAACCACACAAACAGTAGGTCCCTGGCATTACAAGGCAACAGTGCTAACTACTGAACCACTATGCCGCCCAAGTGCTTATGCCCAAGCATTTTTCAATCAGCATTTCAGATTTAATAACGCAATATTCTCATAAAAAGCCAAACACAAATGGCTATTTCTTCAGAGTTGAAATGAAAATGGTGAACTTAATATCTCCATATGAATAAGGACAAACTTGTTCTTTATTTGGCATATTATACTGGGATGTAACTACAGAAAAGAGTCAGCCCTAATGATACATCCTTGGAAATTGGTACACAATTTAGGTTACTCAATTATTAAAGACAGTACCATACTTTAACATCATTTACTTTCTTGAAAAAACAGCAGATCATACCCAGAGACAGGATATGATCCATGATGGGTTGAGAATTACGAGCTTACACTTTTCAGTAAAACAATTATTTAACATATCTAATTAAGCTTTTTGCAGACACTGTTTTGGTCAATTTTGGGGTGTAATCATAACAAATGTAGTACCAATCTCCTGTTTATAATCAATGTTCAATGAATATGTAACACTATTGTAATGTTATAACACTGCTGAGACTGTTGCAAGGTGGTTATTATGCAAAAATAAGTTACTTAACTCATCAGAACAAAGTATATAAGATGCTGTTTAGTTCTGTTTTGTTGAAGCATTAAAATCTGGTGCAACGAGCAAAAAAAAACCAAAGTACTATAATAGTCCCAAAAGGTCTCTTATTCATGGGTCCTTACTTTAATATGTTGCAAGAAGAAACTGTAAGCTCTTTAACAGAAAAGCTATCAAAACCTAAATAGGTAGTCACTATGACTAAGCAGATTTCCTTATTTTAAAGTGACTGGATCTCATGGCAGTAGTTCATGCACAATAACTGATGCATAATAACTTCTCACCAGAGTCTGTTGTGCCAGGTTTGGGTCCCCATCTACTAACTAAAGTTGGTGAACTTCCAAAAGAAAGAAACCAAGACAATTGCGGATTTATTAACCATATTTTGTATGGTAATATTGACAAAGTGATGACTGAAACATTTAAAAACGTTAACAGAGATTGGAAGGATAAATGCAAACAAATTAAATCCTGAACAACACAATGTTCTGACACACCCTGGTCATCTCAACGAATTCAAATATCAGCCTAAACATTCTACCCTCACCTGGCCACTTGCCCTCACTTAAAACTTTCCAAATTTTTAACAGCTTTACAGCATTTTACTATTTCCTGCAGTAGTAGTGTTTGTAGTTATCATGGCTTTTATAAAGTAGCACCATATGCAGTAATGGCATAAAGTAACTTTTAATACAACACAATGAGATGCATTGAGTCTAAAGATTATGATGGAGGTAAAAACAATGACTGCAGATGCTGGAAACCAGATTCTGGATCAGTGGTGCTGGAAGAGCACAGCAATTCAGGCAGCATCCGAGGACAGGCAAAATCGACGTTTCGGGCAAAAGCCCTTCATCAGGA
>NC_057727.1:28501279-28526234 GCF_004010195.1 Chiloscyllium plagiosum
CTGTTGAAATCCATATTGATGCCCTGGGGTTGAAGTGTTCCGAGGCGGAAGATGAGGTGTTCTTCCTCCAGGCGTCTGGTGGTGAGGGAGCGGGGGTGGAGGAGGCCCAGCACCTCCATATCCTCGGCAGAGTGGGAGGGGGAGTTGAAATGTTGAGCCACGGGGCGGTGTGGTTGATTGGTGCGGGTGTCCCGGAGATGTTCCCTGAAGCGCTCTGCTAGGAAGCGCCCAGTCTCCCCAATGTAGAGGAGACCGCATCGGGATCACCTTCATCCCCTCCCCCACTCACCTATTGTACTCTATGCTACTCTATCCCCACCCCCACCCTCCTCTAGCTTATCTCTCCACGCTTCAGGCTCTCTGCCTTTATTCCTGATGAAGGGCTTTTGCCTGAAACGTCGATTTTGCCTGTCCTCTGATGCTGCCTGAATTGCTGTGCTCTTCCAGCACCACTGATCCAGAATCTAAATATTATGATGCCTGATTTAGATTTACATTAGAACTAAGTGAATGGAGCAAGCTGAAGTTAACAATGAACTGTAAAGCAGCAAAAAGATTCAAGTATCCATGTACACAAATCACTAAGAATTGGTGCATAGGCACATAAAGTAATCAGAATGTTTAGCAAAACATCATTTTCAAATCTACTTCCCTTGAGAAAAGATTAAGTGATGGCTCAGATGGATAGAACATTGGTAGGGCCCACATTTGCAATACTGCACCATTTGGAAATATATATTGTCTTTGAAGTGGATTCAGCCCATAGTTACCAGAATAAGTGCTTTAACGCTTATATTTTCAAAAAAATATACATCCACAGATTTTGTTTGTGTGAGTAGGTTAAGAGTGATCTGGTAAAGACATTCAGAATGATAAAATAAGACTCAATAGATGTTAATAGAGAGAAAGAATTTCCTTGGGCAAAGGAATCCAAAACAAAACAGAATATTCTTAAAATCAGAGCTTTGTTATTTATGAGCAAATCCATACAAAGCTGGTGCAAATCTGGAACTCTCCTTGCAAAAAGACAACGAAAATCGGATCAATTGAAGTTTTCAAAACTGAAACTGGTTAACTTATTTTTTGGTCAGGCAAAAAGGGGAAGGATCTAAATCAAAGGCAAGTAAATTGATGATGAGGTCTGGTTAACTATAGGAGAAAGTGAGGACTGCAGATGCTGGAAATCAGAGCTGAAAATGTGTTGCTGGACAAGCGCAGCAGGTCCGGCAGCATCCAAGGAACAGGAGAATCGACGTTTTGGGCATAAGGGCTATGCCCGAAATGTTGATTCTCCTGTTCCTTGGATGCTGCCGGACCTGCTGCGCTTTTCCAGCAACACATTTTCAGCTCTAGTTAACTATAATCTATTAGTTGAGTGGTTTACAAAGAATGAAGGTCTGAATATCCTGCTCTTGTTTCTAAATTTGAAAAATAAAAGATCAGCTTTTCAGTTTAGTGGTCTTATAGTAGATTTAAATTAACATAGAAAGAGAAGGCTAAGGAGTTTTTTTAGAATTATTCAATAGTGGAATGTAAGTATTGTTACCACCCATCGTTAACGGCCCTTGCGAATATGGTATGTCATCTTCCTGAAACACTGCAGTCCACATGCTATACGTATACCCACAGTGCTGGTAAGAAGGGAGCTCTGAGATTGTGGGGTGACGTGGTGTCGAGATAATGTCACTAGACTAATAATTCAGAGATACAGGACATATGTCTGGTGACATAAGTTTGAATTCCACCAAGGCAGATGGTGAAATTTGAGTTCATTAAAAGCTGAATTTATTTCTGATTAACACCAGATTCACTAATATTCCTTAGGAAAGGAACTCTTATCCTTACCTGGTCTGGTCTACACATGACTCCAAACCCATGCAATATGACTGACACTTAATTGTCCTCAGTTAGTTCAAAGAACAATTAGGGATGGAGAAGCAACCGAGTTCCAAGTCAGTGTAGTGGGAGACTTAGAAGGGAAACTTATTGGTGGTGTTCCTCTGATGCATCTGCTACTCTTTATCAGCTAGGTGTGGGGTTGAGGGATTTGAAATGTGCTGTGAAGATTGGAGATTGAAGTTTTCAACATATCAACACATTTAATTTAAAACATAACATTCAATACAAACAGCAGATAATGGCTATTTTTGAGAGATAATGATATAAAACGTTCACCTGGCTTTATCAAAATATTTCCCAGTATAAGCCATGCCAGCAGCAGCTCCTAGACCCTGCCCCAAGGATCCAGTAGCAACATCAACAAAAGCTAGTTTCTGAAAAGACACGAGAGGCAAAATGTGACTTCGAAACAAATAAAATAGAAAACAATACCCATGTAAGCAGCTTCAATTGATAAATATCAATTGTATAAATAGACATAAATGTTTATCACTCCTCTCTCTCCCAACCCTAAAGAAGGTGTCAAGTATCTTAAGGTCTGTAGCTCCTCTTACTCTTCCTCGAGCTTTTTGTTTCCTAAAGCATGTTGTCATGGATTCAGAGAGCAGGCCCGTACCTTGAGCCAGGCTGCAAAGTTTTGAAAATCAAGGAGCGACACTCGTTGCTCCCATTTTCTAACATAATGCTGATGGTATGTCTTTTTTTTTAAGATTACCTTTCCTTTTCAGAACTCTTCTCAAAGTAAATTAATGCGATATTTTCTTAAGACTCACCGGAACAGGGTGCCCTTCAAGAATGGAACCCATTTTCCTCAGTGTTAGCAACTGATTTACATTCAGGTAACCAGCTTCTGCCCAAGCTGCATACAAAATTGGAGCTGCATGGCCCTGAAACACAGAAAATAGAATTTTGACACAAACTCCTTAAATATGCATCTTGCACTTTTAACTTTGTCATAGGTGATCAGCTGTGTTTTTCCATGCCCAATTCTGTAAAATACTGGAATCAAAAATCAACACAGAAATTTCTAAATGCTTGTTCTTCCACCAGACTTCTAACTGTCTTATGCACAAGCCTTGCCAAGAATTCTTTGCACAAAAGGGTTGGTTGCTCTCAATATTTTAAGTGTCATTCCACGGACTTGCAGGGAGAGACGGTAAGCTAGAAATTTGGAAGCAGCATCTTGCCCCTCCCTCAAAGAAGCAGTTTGTTCAATCTGAAGGTGGAGATTATTTAAAAATTGAAAATCTATTTATAATCGTAATTTTTCAGAGTACAACTGATTACTTGGGGGATTGATTGTCATTCAGAGACTTGCTTGGAGCCCATTTATACTAGGGAACAGAATTAACTAAAATAAACTAGAACACAATAGGGTTTCACCTCTATGTGTTTTGAGAGAGAGAGAGAGAGAGAGAGAAAATGTCTCAATGGACGAGGAATTGTTAAGGGCATGTCTCAATGGATGAAGAATGGTTAAGTGACTTTGTCCTCTGGTGTTATATATTCACCACACTTTATCCCATGAGAAAGAATGAATAGAAGGCAAAAACAGATCCATTCCAAATTCCAATCTCTTTGCTGACATATGCTGTCAGCAAATGCCCAGAAGTTATAGATACATGATTAAAGTTATGGCAATGCTGTGATCAACAGTTCAAATGCAAAGAGAAATTGATTAAGCAATCAATATGCTACAGTTAGCACACATTATACAGCCAAATGTATGACATTATACATGGCACACTGCACTCATAACAGGGATCAAAATATTTCTTTCCTCACAACTGCAGCTCTTGAGGCTCTCCCAAGGGTGACCTTTGGATTTTCAGGGGCTCCTTTTTCATTCTCATTAACTCGTTCATTAGGTGATATAGTTGATTTGTAATATCACCTGCTGCACTTGAGCTGACATAATGGGGAATTTGAATTCACACAGAATCAGAATTCGAATAATTTAACAATATACTCAATAATCATCATCCATTAAACTTAAAGCCACAGTATCCAAGGAAAGCATTAACTTCAAACACAACTGTATTTACATTGGACCTTTTTAACTGGCCAAGATAGCAACAAATGCTTTTCTAAAAAAAACCTGACTCACCCATAATAAAAGAATCATTATATACATAATGATGGTAAGGGTCACTACAAAACAGTCACAGGTTTGTCTCTAAAACAGTCACTGCACTTCAAGTAATTCATAGCACATGAAACACAGATATGATAATGCACGCAAATGTAAATCTTTATGAAATAAAACTGTTTTGCAAGAAATTATCTAATTGGCAATGTTCATTATAATAGTAATGTTCATTCTATTCAGGTCTCACTCCCCAGCTGCAGTGTCACTTCCTACCAACCCTCTGTTCAGACCTTCCAAAGACAGTAACTCCTGCCTTAGCTAATGGGGAGAATGGCTCAGGCCCTATTCAGTGAGGATGACCTGAACCATTTGTTCACCATGCAAACTTGATGCTGTAATATGGCACATTAATTCTATCCTGCAATCTCAGTCAGATTATTTCTCACTCTATATCATGTAAGCAAATGAAGTGGCCGAAGGCTGTTCACCTTTGGTTCTGAGAGGTGCCTAGTTTATCTCCAATTATCCTAGAATCATGCAAAAAATTGAGCAATCTGAAAATAGCTACTCATGTGAGTCCTTTGCAATTGCATAAGTGGTGCCTGCCAGCAAGAAAATGCTGCTGTCAAGCCAAAAAGTCATTCTGTCGACTATGCAAATGAGATATATGAATTTCAGTTCCAGTATGACACTAGGTTAGCCATACACTCCAAAGACTGTCAGGCTGAGTCAAATAGTGTATCCCTTTGGTTGTTTGCAATAGGCAAGGGAATTACTGTACAGAAGCAGCCGCTGCTTATAAAACTCAAAACAGTGTGCAACATTAGACATAGTTCTGTAATTGGATAACATTTGCTAAATACTCACAATTATGTGAAGAATTATGATGCCAACCTATTTAAGATTGTCTATAGGGACTTCCAATATTGAGTAGTGTGAATCTGGAAGCTAAATATATTAATACACATGGCTCTGTCCTTTATAGATAGAAAGTACATGAACACACAGCATGCTTGTTTCAACAAAGCAAATAGGTGGAAGTGATTTTCCGGTTAATTTTTCAGGGCAATGCCTCTATCAATCAGAATCGACTTGCCAACCAACTCAAACTCTTTTCCATTACAGTATAGATGTTGCTTTCCTTTCAATTGGTATTTCATGCAAATTATTACTATGGGTACAAGATGAAAAGCTTCAAAGTGTCTCTTTTCAACAAGGTTAAATGATTTTTTATTTATTAATCAAAAGCTTGATGAACTGTCGTTATAGTTACAAATGTTTCAGCTAAACATTTTAGTTGGTAGCAGTGCTGTTCTTGTCCCTTTTCATCTGATAAGTAATTTCATACATAATACTTCCCTGAAAGGATTTTAACTGAACAATTATTTTGTATTTCAGATAAGATTCATTTTGAAAATCAGCACAAAGCTGTAGAGTCAAAATCCACGTGCTATAAATTAAAGTCATTATGCACTTGCCTCTCATTCAAAATTTTAGTTATGTTAATTTTTAACAAGAAAATCTCAGATTATTACATCTTCTCAATTTACCAGTCTATACAATAATATACTAAATTTATAGGTCCGTGACTCTCAGGAAAGATTACAACGTTACATGTAGTACCTGCTTTCTTAGTCTCACTTGCTACAGATAAAACTTCAATGGCCCTTCCTGAATGGCAAATTGATAACTTAAGTATACAATAAATTTTAATGTAAAATATGATGTCAAGGTATATTTGTAATGTTTACAGCAGCGATTCTTACCTTTGAGAGTACAAACCGATCATTGTTAGGGTTCTTAGGATCATGTGGTTTGTACTTCATGGCATGGAAGAATAGCACAGACATAATCTCGGCACAACTGCAGCATGATGTGGGATGTCTGTAAATCAAACAACATGCTGACATGTCACACAGTTCATGCTCTGTTATTGATGGTTCAATTCTGCAGCATTTCCTTTCAGAGTAAGCAAAAACTTGAGATTTGTTTTATCTTAATTCAGCAACTCCTACAAAATATCATCCCAATAAACTGCGTTCAGAAATGCAGGCTATTTTTAAAATTTGCAAAACTGGAATACATTTAAAACTAAAATTATGTTGTGAAACTGTGCTGTAATGATTTGTGTGTAAAATCTTTGCAACAAGGAAAATCTGGGAATATACAGAGTACCAATAAGCTCATCATTACTTATTAAATCATAATAAACTGAAAGCACAGATTTCTGAGCACCTTTTAAACTAACTCTTTCCTTCTTTTGTACAGAGGAAATAGATTTTTCTTAGTATCTTAAACATACAAAAACAAACAGAAAATGGTATGCTGTAAAGTTTCAGTTAAACTAAAATAAAGTTTTACTTTTAAGAAACAAAACAATAATTCAAATTACT
This sequence comes from Chiloscyllium plagiosum, assembly GCF_004010195.1. NCBI lineage: Eukaryota > Metazoa > Chordata > Chondrichthyes > Orectolobiformes > Hemiscylliidae > Chiloscyllium > Chiloscyllium plagiosum. The sequence goes on from NC_057727.1 coordinate 28,507,661, forward strand.
TTAAGGCACAGGTGCCAACATTCCTTGGATTCATGACCTTCCCTTCCTAGAATTCAAACTTGTCAAAAATCAAACTTGTTAAAACATTAATTCAATCAAAATTAGTCAAAATATTTGTTCTGTCAGACTTCGATTTGCTAGCATCTGGAAGGAAATGCTGTCCAACCCCAGAGATATTATTCGCAACTAATGAGCAATATTTTAATTTGTTAAGTAGATAGAAACATTTATTTACTTTAACAGAAACTTCACTGGATCAATAAATTGGTGCAGCAAACCACATTACAACTTTTTTTAGTCCATACTTCTCATGCAGGTTAGAACACATTCCATGTTGCTTATATCCTCAATTCCATCAGACAAAATCTCAAATGGAACTGGAATACTTAGACAAACTAAACGTTTATTAATATTAATGTTTAACATACTCAAACCTTAAGTAATCCTTTCATGCCATACTTAACCATATTTCCATCAATTCTGCATCTTGTTAATGTGACCTATACCTGGAACAGTACAAGGGCAATAAGAATAAAAGTAAAATATCACCAGTTTTTAAAAATATGGGATGTTGACTTTGCGAGCTGGGCATAATTTATTACCTATCTGAAGTATCCTCTAGATGGTGATGGTCGGCCTTCATTCTGGTGAATATAACCCAGCAGCTAGGCCATTTCAGAAAGCACAAAGAGTCCAGAAGACATAGGAGAATGTGGAATCACATATAGGGAGAAACAGGTAAGGGCAGCAGATTCCTTACCCTAAAAAGAACATTGGTGAATAAGATGTGTTTACGTTTAATGTTTTCATAGTCACCATTACTGATACTATTATTGTATTTCAGCTTTATTTTATTGAATTTAAATTATGCTGCTGCCATGTTGGATTTTGAACTCAAATCATTAGTAGATGATCTATACTCTCAGCATAGCCACAATGTTACCATATCCATAGTGACGCCAGCATAAAGCACAGATGACCAATTATTTTTCTGACAGCTTGCTTTTGGAATGGCAGCTAATAAGATAAGGTCCATGCTGATTCTGCAACGGACTTTCCATGGTGAAACAACACTCAGCTTGCATAAATTAGCACATTTATTTTTTACCAGCAGTTGTAAACACTCTTTGAATAAATACTTCAATTCAATCTTCAATTTTGTTTGTATTATAACCAAACCGCTCTGAGGAATTATTTATATTGAATTATGCTCTGTGCCTCCTTGCTACTGGGCAAGGCAACATAATAAAATCAAGTATGTCTCCATGTGTTAAAGAATAAATAAATAAATAACATAATAAAGATGGGACTGTCTGTAATTTGATATCTGGTCTGTGCTGAATTAGCATATTTCACTGGGTCAGCAGTTCCACAAGGTTCCACAATTGGTCTCAGCACCCTGAACCTGTGTTCTCAACCACGAGCAGAACTTTAAGGTCATCTAAGTGGTAAGCCAAACATTGATTTGTTTGCTAATGAAATGTAACCACAGGTTTTTCTATTGACTAAATCGTTATCTGATTTTTAAAAAAATATAATTTAGCAATAAAACTTATTCACAGTATATCATTGGAAACTTTAATGTCCTTAAAAATTTCAATTATTTTTAATATAGTACTAAAATACATGCAAATGTAAAAATACAGCCTTTAGAATGTTGGGTTTTGTTTTTATTATGGTGGGACCAGGTTTTATTTAAAAGAATGATTGGTGACACATCAAGTGCAAAAGGTTGAGAACCCTGTCCTTGACAAAATACAGAAATATGTCAGCAAGAATTGCTGATTCTGATGATGATCCTGGAACGTCTTTGAGAAAGATTGGGAAAGCATAAGATTAGTCTTGGTGATCTGCATGATGTGCCTCATAAAGGTGATGGCCTACTGGTACTACCGCTCAACTATTAGTCCAGAGGTCCTAGTAAAAGGACCCAAGTTTCCATCCTGCCATGATGGATAGTGGAATTTGAATTTGATAAATCCCTGGAATTAGGAATCTATGGTGACCATGAAACCATTGTCACAAAAACCCACCTAGTTCACAAGTGCCCTTTTAGGAAACTACCATCCTTACCTGGTCTTGCCGACATGTGACTCCAGATTCACAGCAATATGTTGACACTTCTGGGTAAACAGAGATAGGTAATAAATGCTGGCCTGGCCAGTCATGCGTACATCCCATGAATGAACTTAAAAAATCAAATTTGAAACTAAATGTCATTAGCAGCAACGTGGTGGTGGCAGCAGCGGCGGTGGCGGGGGCAGCATCCATAATCACGAAGTTGAAACAATGAGGGGAAAAATGTCTAAACTGCAAAATGAAACAGGCTTACAAACTGTACACTATACAATCTTCATTTTACAACAGTAGCCATTGTTTATGAACGATGCATCTTTACCAATGATTGTAAAACCAAAGAAAAGGAATTAATTTGGATTAATTCACTAGATTTACAAAACACCATTTCTGCAGTATTTCACTGTTATATTTGGCATTTTCAGTTCTGCCTCCTTACCCACTTTTTTCACTGTGGATCTTGTACTTAGAGTCCAAAAAGATAAAATTATTATTCTTGAAAGCTAGATTCATTTACTGAAGGCATTCATTCCTTGACAATGTATTTACTGGTATTGAAACTGTTCCAAAATAGACATTCCTTGACCACAGAGCTCGAAGACTTGTCAGTTAAAGACGTATCACGACTAAGGTCATTCCTGTTTTCACTTAACATTGACACAAACAATGATCACCAGTTGGCAATTAAGAATGATGCTGCTTACAACCACGCTCCTGGATAAATTGTAGCGTCCCCAATTATAATCAGCCCAGAGTTTTAAAATTAAAATTTGGATTTACTCAATTTGCCACTGGCAGGGAATCAAGGAAATCACTGATTACAAGGAAACTCACAATAACACATAATCCACTAAATATTCCATAATCGTATCATTAAATCACGCTTACCACCCCAGAGAGGAAAACATGAGCTTCTACGAAGATGGAATATTGCATTAGACTGATTAAACAAGAATTGACGCACAGTAAGCAACATAAAGGCAACTATAACAACTCAGTAAAACGATGAAAAATAAATATTAGAATTAAATCGTTGAATATCACAAAGTCCACATTTATTCTCCTGGGAAATATATTAAGACTCCCTTGTTTCAACACAGTCCTCTGGTCTTGGGGGCGTTATCCAAAGATGACAAACAAACCAATATCAAAGTAAGAGCACATCTGCAGTCCTCACTTTTCCCCAATATCGAAGCAAATCCACTGCAAAATGTTTTACGGATAACAGTAAATTACAGGTGTGGGTTAACTATCTGGCCGGAGAGGGTTCTCCAACTCCACTGATCGCCAGATCGTTGAAGTTTGGGCGGTGCTGGAGGAAGAAAAAATAATTTGCAAACAAACAGGGTTAGAAGCTGGTGATGTGAGGGAGCCCTGGCCTCGCCTCCACCGCCAGGCCCCGGCAGCCATCACAGCGAGAGCGCGCGTCCTGCCCCCTGCCAGGGCACACAACAACCAACAACATTTACTTTATCATCACCACCACCATCATCATAATAATTAAGAACATATCTTGACATTTTCCGACATATTGTTTCCCCTTCACTTTCTGACCAGTCTGGAGGGTTATTTTTTAAAAATGTTCACACATGGCGGCGGTTAAGATTTAAATCTCAGCTCAGCTTCCCGCCCCCCGCCCCTTTGGATTCAAGCTGCTCCCCAGTGGACGGGGTGGGCATTTAAACTGAAACTCCCACTCGAGGCAGCAAACTTTAAATCTTCCGGTGATTTTGTGATCTAACCACCGCCGGTTGGGGCACCTACCCCGATCCGGCCTCGCTGGTGGCAGTTATGGAGTGAATCCTCAGAGTGTTGGCCATGTCCTTCAAGGCCTGCAGGGTATTCGCGTCTGGTCTATGATAACACGCCATGGCCCAGCTCACTGGCTCTTGTCAGCGGTGATTGAAAGAGCTCCGAGACGCTGATGGTATGTGAGAGCAGAGAGCGAACTACACGACAACCCCCGGCTTGTCCCCGCCGCCCACCGACGCCGACTGAGAGGCGGAGCGTTGATGAGCCAACCGCCTCCTACTGGCTTCCACCGACAAACTGTCAGTGCCTTCTCACCTCAGAACACATTGTAAACTACACCGCACAGAACTATCTATCTGTGTCCTAAAGTTACCGCATTCATTTAACTTTCATCAAACCTCGAATACGAGCGGCTTATAATCTAACCGTATAGTTCGGTAACGGTCAGGCACTGGTACAACCAAACAGAAAGAAAGACTTTAGGGAAAAGTGTTGGGTAAAAGTGCTCAACATTTTCAAATCAGAAAATGACAGAATTGTTACGGAACAAAAGGTGACTGTTCAGCCCATAGTGCCTGCACTCTGAATGAGTATTATGACTTAATTACTCTTTAGTTATACATTTTCTTCTCTTGACTATTAGCATATGTCTGTGCCTTCTCATTCATAAACACTTAATGATTTTGAAAACTTTTATCAAATCTCCTCTCAGCCACCTTCTCCTGCCTTAACCCTGAATACTGTTTTTATTTAACTAATCATCCAATGCCCTCCGGAACGCCCCAGCGGAACCCACCTCCACCTCCTGACACTGCCTCCCAGACTGGCTTTGTGAATTACTCTTTAGTTATACATTTTCTTCTCTTGACTATTAGCATATGCCTGTGCCTTCTCATTCATAAACACTTAATGATTTTGAAAACTTCTATCAAATCTCCTCAGCCACCTTCTCTCCAAGGAAACTAGTCTCAACTTCTCCAATTTATCTTCACAACTGAAAATCTATTCTCAAAAACCTTTTCAGCACTCGCTACAATATGTTCACATTCTTCCTAAAGTATGGCACCCAGATATAAATACAATACTCCACTCAAGGTCTAACACAAGTTCAGCATAATCTCCTTGCTCTTGTACTCTACTACTAAAGCTAAGAATATTGTATGCCATGTTAACTGGTCACTCTACCTATGCAGCCACCTTTAGTGACCTGTGCACACATACACCCATGTTTCTTTGCTCCTCACAGATCCATTGTTTTCTTTCCATCAGATAGCTAACTTACCAATTCTGCACAATGAACTTCATCTGCCCACTACACCAATTTATCAATGTCCTTTTGAAGTTTAACACTGTACTCACAGTTTAAAGTGCTTCCATATTTTGTGTCATCTGCAAACTTGGAAACTGTTCCCACATACCAAGACTTAGGTCATTAAAATGTTAAAACAAAATATATTGATCCTAAAATGTCTACCTACGGAACTCCATGATCATTCTTCCACCAACCTGAAAAATTCCATTAATCATTACGCTTTGATTTCTATGCCAAATTGAAATTTGTATTCATGTTGCTACTCATCCATTTATTCCATGAGCTACAGAGTTTCTTTCAAGCATATTTAAGGGCACTGCAGTGAACAAAGAACAAATACATATGTTCAAAAGCATTTCTCATCATTGAAAAAAATATCAATTTTTAAGCCCTTTGTATGCCATGCACTTTTCCTCAGATGTAGGGAAAAACACATGTTTTGGTTAGTTGCTGTGCTAAGATTATGTTATGGCTGCTAGAAGGTACGTTCCTCAAAAAGACTATCCTGAGCTTTGCCATTCCCTACCTGTTTGACATCTTCCACATTGAAACTGGAAACTAAATAAACACACCAGTCAGTGGCATATCTTGTAGAAACACTAATAGCACCAAATAGCAACATTTCTAAGTTTAAGATCACTTGTCTTTCTAGATGGAAGTGCTTGGAGGTTTGGAAGGTGCTGTCTAAAGATCTTTGGTGGCTTTCTGTAGTGAATCTCAGTAGAGAGTATGCACTGTTTCTACTGAGCATCAGTGGAGAGAGTAGGATATTTGTAGAAGTGTAGCCAATCAAGTATGCTGCTTTTTCCTGGGTGGTGTTATGTTGTTGGAGTTGCATCCATCCAAGTAAGTGAGTAGGATTCCATCACACTTATGAGTTGTGTTCTGTAGATGGGGCTTTGGAAAGTCAGGTGGTGAGTTACTCACCATGGTATTCCCAGACACTCACCTGCTCTTGTAGCCACTGTGTTTCTATAGCAAGTTCAGTTGAGTTTTTGGTTGATGGTGACTCCTAGGATGTTACTAGTGGGGGGTTCAGTGATGGTAACACCAGTGAATGTCAAGGGACAGTGTTTAGAGTGTCTTTTATTGGAGATGTTTGTTTCCTTGTGTCTGAAACTCAGCTGTACTCACCGTACAAACAAGAGGAAGACCACAAGTAACTCCAATAGAAAATGTTTTTCTGAATCAATAGTACGTTTATGTAGGTTCCTTGTTATGCCACTTGGTTTTTTTAATTTTCCTGATTTGCTGTTAATTGACTGAAAGTAATCAGAACTGAGGAGGTGTGAACTGCACAAATCAAAAACAGGCAAAATGACTGGTCCATAGAAGTTCTGAGGAAACAATTGATAGTGGAAGATTTTCTTTGATCTTTTGGCATTAACAGAGTGCATTGCTGTATGCGTAATACAATAATAAAATCAGCAACGTGGCTTAGTTACCCTCACAAATGAACGAGTTTAATTTCTGCAGAGTCTGATTTTAATTGTTCAAAAAATTTCCCAGAAAAAGCACTCAGGCTTATTTATTTTGAAAGGCAAAACATGCAATCTTAGCTTTTTCCAATTATTCAAGTGGAAAATGATGTTTTCACTGTCTGTTAGTGTCAATTGGATAAATCAGCACTTTAATTTTGTGTGCTTAAGTATGCAAGCATAATCAGCCATCTTAATCATTAAAACAAAACTAGTGAGACACTGGACATTACTTCTAAATTAAAAACCCATTTGTCTGTATGGCTTCATACCATTTCCTTTTATACTTATGCCCTAATATGTACATACTTACCTGGTACTTTGAGCATCAAGTCTGTCCACAACAGTAAAACCAGGGCTTTGGTGGCCATAAGGTCCAGATTCAAGCCTGACATGTGCTGGACATGTCATGAATATGTCTAAACAGGTTGACTAAAAATATCTACAACAGTAAAATTACAGTATAAAAGTTGCCCAATTTCTCATAATTGATTTCCTATTGGATTTATGAAAATAAGAGGCAAGAGTACAATGATTTATTAACAGACATTCGTTTCTCTTTACTCTTTGTGAGATGTGGGTGCCATTAACAATGCCAGCTTTTGTTGCCCATTCCTAATTGAACTTGACATTAGTAGCTTCCTATGGCTGTTTATAGGGCAGTTAAGAGTCATATTGCTGTGGCTTTAGAGTCACATGGCCAAATCCGGCAAGGATGACAAACTTCCTACTACTTCATTCCCGAGAGGACGTTGTGCTTCAAAACTCGTTTGTGTAATGATATTTGACCTGTATCACAAAGAAATGTGGAAATATTATGTTGTAGCCGGAACACGAACCTGGTTCAAGGCAGGGTGTTAAATATTTCTGGATACATGTTCATGAAGGAAAGGAAAAAATGGTGAGGGGTCAGTATTGTTGTACTGCTGAAGATATCTCAGAAGGGTCAATATGACAGAAGTTATTTGCCTCTGAGATAAGGTGTTGTTTATAAGGACATCAACTGTGGAAAGCATGTACAGGAACAAAATGTTCAAGGAAATTAAGTTTCTCTTTTGGTCAACCAGGGAGCTCTGAATTTATGAAAGGTGCAAAAATTACAGGTTAGTTATAACAAATGACTTCAATTGTCCAAATATTGACTGGGAAAAGAGTGTTGTGGGTCAGTTAGCTCAGTTGGCTGGAGGGCTGGTTTGTAATATGGAGTGATGGCCATTATGGAGGCCCAACCACAGTGGTATTCTTTTTCGTCTAATGAGAAAGGAAGCACTTCTAAGACATGGTTCTTGGGAATGAGGTAGATCAACTGTTCATAGATGATCATCTAAGGGTTTGTTGTATCATGTGGTGTAGGCTGGTTCCACAAAGACAAAATAATCCAGAGTAGTAATAATTATTTGAGAAAAGCCAAATGGATGAAGAATGTATGAAATCAGTTGGAACCAAAAGCTGGCAGCAAAAGCTGGCAGTTGGAACCAAAAGCTGGCAGCAAAATCACAGTAGCTGACCAATAGGTTACCTAGAGATAATTCAGATAGTTGAGGTATTCTCCCGCAAAACAGAAAGGTGGGACAAACAAATGTTGAACTCCCTGGTTTTATAAAATGAATAGAAATTAAGATAAGGACAGAAAAGTGAGCTTTGACAGATGTCAGATAGAAAATACAATGGAAAACAAAGCTGAAAGTTAAGAGGAGATAAATAAAAGTAAAGAGTATGAAAAGAGTATGGCAGCTAGCATAAAAAGGAAATCCCAGAGTTTTCTATTGGTGTTAGAGACCAGACCCCCTCAAAACATTTCAAGTAGCCCACAGCCGAACTTTTCTAGTTGTTTTAAGCAAAGTGGATGTTCCAGGAGTGACACAGCTGGCCCAATCAGTTAGTTTTAGACAAAACAGAATTTATTTGCAAGATTACAAAATGAAATACAAACAAGAGAGAACAGAATATAGAATAACAACCTATCCGAAAACCGAACAGATTATCCCAACTTAATGATGTTGTTTCAACTATTTGCAACAATCCCCAAAAATACCCCTTGGCACAAAAAAAAAGGAAAAATTAAACATTGGGTCTTACAAGAGAGATGGCAGAGAGATTCAGGATGGAATACCTTCTTCCACATAGTGGTTTCTTTGACCAGCAGCCTCAAAACTGACACTGCTTGCTCTGAACAGCCAGATTGCTAAAACCAAACCAAATTAAAGCTGAGCTGGGAGAACTGGCCACTCCCCTTTCATTGTACAGTATGTTTTTTTTAAATTAAAAGCTTCCCCAAGTAGATCAATCCAGACATTTTGCAGCCTGTGTCTTTAGTACCTCCTAGAAAAAAAAAAGGACAACCTAACCTTGTTAAAAGCAGCAGGAGCATCATATTGGTATACAAGTTGAAAACGTGTGTTAAAAGGAGGGGAGCTGATTAGGAACTAGAAGAGTTTACACATGGTGGTAGAGAGCATAGCTCAGGTATTGAATGATTACTTTAAATCGGTCTTTACCAAAGACGACAACACTATTTTTCAGTCTTTCTTAGATTTGGTGGTGTTAGAGAACTGCAAATGTTGCACACTTTTTTTGAAGGAGAATGTGAAGATAAGCTGAGAAACTATAGGCCAGTCAGTTCAATTTCATGGTGGGGAAACTTTTAGAAACAATAATTCAAGACAAAATTAATGGTTACATGAACAAATGCATAGTGATTCCTCCATTCATTGTCAATTCCAACAATATCCGTCCTGGAAATGACTTCACACCTCTTGACAAGTGTGGTACAAACCCAATTCAAGAGTATGCATATAAGTTATGCATCTTTATTGCACAAACAATAAGTTAGACAAGACTTGACAATTTAGAATTCACAAGTTAATCTATGTGTTGCTTATTAAAAACATCACAGACCAGTACAATTTTATCATAGGTTTAAAGAACAAATTTATTAGAAAAATATAATTGCAGAATTACAAAATGAACTTGATCAAAATACCCATTGTTCCACAGAATAGCTATTTTCTGAAAAAAAATTGTACATAAGGAGTGAAAATCCACAAACGTGGCATACATTCCACACATACAAAGCAAACAACGAGTAAGTTGTGAAATGGCTAAATGATGGATTGACGTTTTGTTTTACAAAATGCTGTCATGTTCCATATCTTAGCTTGGCAGGAGGAGAAGTATAGGGGAAGAGAAGAGATGTGCTGAGTACAAGCATTTTATACATAGTATAAAAAGGTCCCCATTGTGACCAATCACTGGACAGCACAAACTAGAGTATTTCAACATGCTTTTCCCTCTAAAAATGTTGCTGGGAAAAAGGAGAGATAAGGAGGGAAGGAGTCTTGAGAAGATTAAGTAAAAGGGAAGGTTAAACCCCAAAAACATGCAGATTGTTTAAACAAAATTGTGAATTTGAAAGATATTTTTGCTAATTGGTTGCAAACAGACATGCATTAGGCCATATCAATTTACTAATTAAAGCCATCACAACTAATATCTACCTAAATTTTCCTCAAAAAACAAGTTATAATCATGGTACATTGAGAAATACGATCCAACCCTTGGATTTTGATTTACTAAAGGATGTGACAACAGTATGATAAAATGTTTTTAGTTTATTGAACAACTGACATACATTCTTCTAGCTGAAGATTCTGCTTCACTATCAAATGGAGTTCACAATAATATGCTGGTATAATGCAAAAAGACACCATTATGAATTGACAGTCACAAATTGAGTGTTCAAGTAGAAAAACTGTTCCCATCAGCTCTCTTACAATGATTATACATTTGATTTGTACCTTTGATAAATTTACCCTTACAACAAGTTAGATGTTTCCACTAATGTCAAACTAGGGACTTGAGTTACAGAACAAGGGGACAAAATTTAAAATGGAGATACAAAGAATTTTCTTCTCCCAGAGGGGAATGATATCCAAAAACTCTGTACTTAAGAGTGTTGTGGAAGCTAGATCATAAAGGAGGTAGATTTTTAATATATCAGAGCTGATGGCTTGCATTCGATCAGCCAATAACATTGCTAAATATCAGGGGCAGACCTCAGTGACCAAATGGCCTGTTCCTGCTTCTACCACTTTTCAAAATCATGGAGTACAAGTTTAATCAGGTCTTTAAGGCGACCCCTTTCTTCTCGCCCTCAAAGTTTAAAGATACATCCATTCTGCATATCAGATACTTTTTAAATGACTTTTTAAATGACAACTACGCACAGTAGCAATTTTATTTTTATATTCAATGTACAGGTTAACTCCCCATTGGTGGGATTTTTCCAAGTCTTCAAAAGGTGAACTTGTATATTGACACTACAATAAGTTTACCAGTTTACTATTTTTAGGATCAGTGACTACAAATAACTTTCAGATATATTATTTTAAACAGTCTGGTGTATTAAGCTTGAATTGACTATTACATATCAGGCAAACCTATATTTTACTTGCTTAGATGGGAAATTCCCTTTTGATTTTGACATGCCTGAAAAGATGTAAAAGCAGCCACAGTTTGTATCAATTCAATATACAGCTAGTAATATAGGGTAGAGGTTTGTGCCATAACCAAGAAAGTGTCATCAGATTTTCCTGCTTACAGTGATTGTAATAGACATGCAAACATGCGCAAGTTTATTTTATTATAAAACATGGTCAGTTTTGAACTCTCTTCATTTCATGACTGCTTTTCTTTAAAAGTTTGAATTGAATTTGCAATGTACAGTAAGCATACAGGGTCAGTGGAATAAGAACTAATTAATGATTTGAAAAGGAATTTAGTGATGTCCATAAATAGACTAACTTAACTTATATTGCATATTTATTTGAAAGGAGAGTCTGTCACTCAAATACAAGTTTGTAAAGCATTTCAAATTTACTTAATTGGAAAATCTACCAAAAAAACTTTCCTCTGCATCGAAGCAATAAAAACTACTATTGCTTTTGAAAGTGTACTGCAAGTTGTATTTTCAAAAATTGAGAATTCCACAGAATACTTGTTTTATGACTAAAATATGACAGAACAACTGAAACAAATAGATAAACAAAAGACAAATTCCAAAAAGGTACCAATGTAAAACCACGTCATTTTACGTGTTCCTTATAGAGAAAAAATAGGAATAACTCATTGTACCTTTTAAGGCATCGTATATATGTATAATATATACACACACGTCTGTTTTACCAAATATTTTGAGAAGTGCTTATGATATTTAAACTGAAAATAGAGTAATACCTTTTCGATGTAAACAAAGACTGATGCTCACAAAATACGAATGTAGAAGTCAAGACAATTAGTATCATGAAGTAAAGTTGTATTTTCACAGTATAAATGTTGCTCAGTACAGCAATTTGCATTATTTGTACTTGTGAAGACCTGTTACTCGTGTAGTTCAAAGTAAGTTGTTTTTCATAATTTGATATTACCTACATTCTTTCGAAGAATTTGTAGATAGGCTTCATGGATTGTGTTCAGAAAATCAGAGTCATTCTGAAAGTCAAAAGTTCATAATTTAATAAAACAAACACACCATTGCTTTATTCAACTGCATAAGATTACCCACATTTGTCTCCTATTCCAATAAACATGTAACTTAATTTAACTTGCAATTTAAGGGTAGACCCACAACACACCTGAAAGAAATGAGAGAAACTGCTTCTTTCAACATCAAAGCATTCAAGTTGTTCAAGATTTCCCAATCTTGTGTAGTGTATGCTACATGCATCATATGAGCTAGCTCCCTTCATTTTGCAACAGGTGTCAATAGTGGAGAAAAAAATGCTTTGCTTTTACCCAATTTTCTCCAGCAAGTGACTTATTACAAAGCCTGGAGCAAGCAAAGATCGAAGAGGAAGAAAAACCTTGAAGGGCTTTTCTGGGTTGCAAAGGCTTAGATCATAGTGTGCCAATCTGCAATGGATCTTGGGACAATATGTTCAGCCCAAGGATGAAGTACTAGAGTCAAAGTTGGTAGCGGATCTGGAGACAGTGGATAATGTTCTGTTGTGAAAAAGTCATGATTAACCACTATGGAGAAAGTCATCCACAGCTTAGAAGACTCAGAAATGTGCTACAAGTATAATGTAACAAAAATCAATCCACATTGTAATTTTCTTGTGTTCCGATGTCATATGTCCATGCCTTATTCACAAGAAAAAAAACTAACATTCAAAATCATAATTTACATCCGGTTCCCTTGTAATCCTGCTGCCTTTAATTATGTTTAAAATTATCACAGCAAAAAGGTAGGTAATCTTACTTTTATCAAAAACATTCCTTCAAAAATGGAAATGTTCATATTTACATTAATGACCAATACACCATGCAAACATTTCATGTAATAACCATCATGAATCTAGACGACAATTGATGGAGCTTCAAATCTTTTTGTTAGTCATTCACTTCATCAATTGACAAGACACCAAGGACGTGTACATATCGGAGAGAACGCAGAACTGGTTTAACAAGTATGGTTCCAAGGATGAGAAACTTCAGTTAGGATAGATTAAAAGAAGTGGAGACTATTCTCCTTGGAGAGAAGGTGGCAAAGAGGAGACTTGATAAAGGTTTTCAAAATCATGAACAGGCTGAAAGAGCATATAGAGAGAACTGTTTCCCTCATGAAAGGGGCAAGATGACAAATTTAAAATGATCAGCAAAAGCAGCAAGAATGACGTGAGAAACATGTTTTCGCTCAGCATGTGGTAAGAGTCTGGATACACTACCTGGAATTGTGGTGGAGCAAGGTTCAATTGAGGAATTCAAGAGGACATTAAATATTATTTAGATAAAGGAGAGTGTGCAAGGGTATAAGGAAAAAGCAGGAGATTGGCATGAGGTAATGATTTTTGTTTGAACAACTGATGCAGGCATACTGGGCCAAAAAGCCTCCTACTGCACCCTAACACTTCAGGTGATTCTACAAAGACAAATTTCTTGCTTGAGACATGAGATTTAATTTTACAAGTGCATTTTGTCACAAGCATTCATATAGAGAGATGCAAGTTTACACCAGGGAGTTGGGCATTTTATCGACTATGTTCCAGACATTGTTTTATCATGAATTTTCATATCATCTGTAGACATGAAGAAAGTACACATTGTGGAAGGCCACATGGTAAGGATAGATTATCTTTAATAATAAAATTGGTCCAAGCTAGCTGCAGGTCATATTGAAAACTTTACCAAGAATAAATAAATCTGTCATGCACAGATAGTTGTTATTTGACGAAACGAACAATTTAGTAGCCACTGAGGAAGATTCGTGGCTCAGAGGTAGAGTCCTGCCTCTTGGACTCAGAGGCCTGGGTTTAAAGTCCCATCTGTTCTAGAGGTATAACATCTGAATACATTGATTAGAAAAATTTTTTTGAAAGAATGATATACCACTGCCTTAGAACTGTAGTATTATGCTGGAGTGATTTTTAAAAAAAACTTAAGATTTTGACAAAGAGCAATACATATTCAACCTCATCAGTTGCTTTCCCGTGCTCCCATTTCACAAAGTTTCGTTGAATAGCTTCCTAACTCAACTCACGCTTAGATGCAGGATTATTAGTCATCTGATAGAAAGGCATGCGTCACTACAATGGGGACGATAAACTTCTTGAAATGAGACAAGTGTGAATGTAAAATAGTTAATTAAGTTTCCAGAAGACTATTTGTAATTTCACAAGGTCTTTGTATAATTGAATTCTAACTTGTGCATAATCTAAAAAAAGATTAAATTCTAATGTCAACGCAACCTGAAGTCAAGGTTTGGTCTTAAATTTCTTTGGAAAAAGAGCCCATTAATTCCAAAAACAAAAATTAAATCACGTGGAGATAAAAGGGTTCCCAAGAAAGATCAATGGTCCCAAAACTTTTACTCTAATTTCTTTTTACAAATGCTAACAGACTTAGATTTTCCTACAATTTCTGTTTCAGATATCCAGCACCTGCAGTTCTTTCAGATTTTTAAAAAACTCAATTCTTAACATTTTCAATATTGACTTTGTTAATGTAAAACCACGATGAATTTTCTTAGTCGTTTCTGCTGCTACCAGGAATGTTCACCATAAAATACTACTAATTTGTAGTACTCTATCCCTATGCAAAAAGACGAGTTCACAAGAGCTATCCGAATTTATACAAATAACTTGCTGGCATAGATTTAATGCTCAAAGACCATTCAGCCCAACGTCACCAGATGTCACTGTATTTAGAAATTGGTTCAACCTCCTTCACATTTCAAAGAAAATTCATCTTGAACAATGTATGTCCTTGTGATAAAGAAATATTTTTAATCTCCATAAACCATCTTCTATATATGTTAAGGGTTATTGATATAGAATGGTCTCAACGAAAATTCTTCTGTACCATGGAGAAGCAATAGAGACAAGAAAACCATAGAGTGAAGTGCCATGGCTTTAAGATGGCAGTCATAGTCATTCTTCCCAATGGTCACCACTGTGTTTGCACTTGTTGTACAGATTTTGTTAACGGATAAACAATGAAAAGGGGATACCAAGAGAGAGAAAGTGAATGGTGTTATGGGCAAATTAAGAGGAAAATGCCTGATGTAATGTGCAAAAATGAGCACCGGACCTGCCCTTGAGCACATCAGTTCTCCCTATAAACACAGGCAAACAGGCCTTTTCAGCTATGTCAAAGAAAAAACAACTTGTATAAAAACATTTTTGGTCACCAGCTGCTTTGACATGATACTGCAACCTTCTTACAATAAACACCAGTCATTCACTATTTTGTTAATAGTTTTAGTCAATTTGTACCACAACTATGGTTTGATTTACATGCATATATTCAAGAACTATTGTCAAAAAATAAAATGTGTACTTATTAACAAACAGATGAAAGAGGATGTTGAGAAAATGTGTATGATGGCCTTTAGAGCAGAAAGCTTGCTACATTTAAAGTGACATTCCATCTTTGTTATTATTCCACGTTGAACAGGACTATTCACTTCTACAAAAAGAGATCAGCTGATTTTTTTTAAAGCATTTCATTATTTTGAAAAAGGCATGAAAGGTTAGTCCTCGTGGTCATCCAACAATACCATTCAAGGGGCCCACTGCTTCTGAACACATAGAAAATGGCTATGCATTCTGGAAAGCAAGTTTAAGTTAACCAAATATTAAGTCAACAATCGTAAAACAAAGCTCCAAAATGCTCCATAACCCACTCAGTAAAAACCACTGCAGATCTCAACACACAAGGTGCTGTATAATAAGTCGGCACCATTTTAATCTGTTGAAAGTCCTATCAGTTGATTGACAAATTTAGCTTGGTGACTGAAATCACCTTTACCCTTGTATCTCAAGACAAGATGGACGAGCTATTAAAGCAGAGAACTCAACTACAAGTATACCTGATATTGCATGTTAACATCAAATTGATAACAATCATGAGTTCACTGAAAGATTGTACGACATAAAGGACTTAACACTTCACTTGTTGAAATATCCAAATGTTTATTTTGTCATATGCAATTTTGTAGTTTACACTTAATATTTCATGAAATATGATGGTTTATGTAACACTGGGACCAGAAAAGGAATTAGCCATATTGAATGATACAATGTCAGAAGTCAAGAGGAGGCAATTACACCATTCATGTTCAAACCGACTCCATTAGTCTCTGTTCTCCCGTACTTTCCACAGAGCAATACAGATCGTCAGTGTTATAAATGCTGACACTGTTAAGGTTCAACAAGAACAGTTTCAGGTTTGATGCCAATTGGAGTTCTCTCCCCACTCCTGCACCTTCAATGGTTTGCATTGCCCGCAACAGGCTTCACATGTAAATTATTCAATTGGAAACACAGGTAATTTACTGGTCGTGGTTAATAGATGGAAAAATAACAGGTGGTTTTGTGATGGGGAGAATAAAATAATCAGTTGTGTGCAAGAGTATTTCCAATTATACAGAGCAAAAGAAAAAAAGTTAAAAAGGAAGAAAAAAAAAAGCAGCTGTGTTCTTTCCCAAAACTTTTTTACCCACATTTGCTGATCTGCAGTGTCCTTTGCCAGGCATTGCATGTGAAATGATTCAATTGGAAAATAAGCATGATTTGGTAGTGTTGTTGGTGCTGGTTTGGTAGTGAAAATTGCCAGAGGTGATTTCACAATGGGAAAAGCTGTTGAGTTGCGTAATAGCACTCTGGATACATAAAAGAAGAGCTGAGTCTTATGTATTAGCACTTTGTTTTACCACTGGGTGGCAGCAGACTCCAGTCGAATGCTCTCCATGCAGGAATCGTCCCACTTTCTGTGTGGAGAGACATGGAGAGGAGGCTATTGCATGCAGGAGAGTCCTGCAACTGTAGATTAAGGTGTTCATTTTGTGGCGTGGAGTATGTATACTCATGTATATGTTCGTTTGGCAGTTGCATTTCCTTATTTTTGGTTGCATATCTGCCCCACATTCCTGATCTTTGGACATAGTGTGGTGTGGGTAGAGCAGAGGAAATCTTGTGCGTTTGTTCCTGGGCCTGACCAAGGTGACGCTCAATAGGCCCAGGCAGCAAGCAATGGAGGGGGATATTGTACTAGACTGCTTGCCCCTCTGCTGCAACTATGTCTGTGCCCAAGTGTTCTTAGAGAGGAAGCATTTGGAAACACTAGCTTTTGGAGCGCTGTCAGCTACCTGATGAAGGAGCAGCACTCCGAAAGCTATTGCTTCCAAATAAACCTGTTGGTACTATGACCTGTTGTGATTTTTAACTTTGCCCACCCCTGTCCAACAAAGACTCCTCCACATCAAAAAAAAAACAGATTGTCATCCATGGTCATACTCATGTCAAAGATTCCCAGTGCTGATTTCCTTCAATTCAGCAGTCTCACTTGACCTTTGGCTCCCTAATATTTCCACAAGGTTATTTGTGCCCTCTTTTGGGAAGGCAGAATGGTGTTCAATGTTTCTGCCATTTGCCATTTATTTGTTCCCCATTACAATTTCTCAATCTTCTGACTGTAAGGAATGTACATTTGTCTTTACTAATCCTTTCCCTTCATATTTTTACAGAATATTCTGAAATGAAAGGGCAAGTAGCCAGAAGACATAAAAGAGGTAAAAACAATGACTGCAGATGCTGGAAACCAGATTCTGGATCAGTGGTGCTGGAAGAGCACAGCAATTCAGGCAGCATCCGAGGACAGGCAAAATCGACGTTTCGGGCAAAAGCCCTTCATCAGGAATAAAGGCAGAGAGCCTGAAGCGTGGAGAGATAAGCTACCCTCTCAGGCAACATGTTCCATATTTGACCCATCCCCTGGGTAATTTGCTTTTCCATCAGATCCTCGCGAAATGCTTCATTTTTCACTTTAACCTTAATTCAATTGGTCTAAGACATGCCTACATCGCGGAAGTATTTATCACAATCGGCCCAGTCTATATCACTCACCATTATGTCTGCATCAATTGCCCCCTTAGCCTCTTCTGCTCCACAGACCCCAAACAAAAGTTAACTTTTTGCTGAGACCTCTCACTTCAGGGAACATCCCGTGAAACCTCTCTGCAATCTCTGCAGTGCAATTGTTCCCTGCCGATTTTGTAGCGATTGGACCCGCGCAGACTGTGGACTAACCATATCTTTCTTTAGAGTCTGCAACAATACTTCCTTCCTCCTATATTCCACCCTGTGGCTGATGATTATGCTTCCTTACGAACTTGCAGATGCAAGGACTACTGGGTTTTCAGTTCAGTACAACAGTGAACCTTTCATCGTTTTAAGTAAAGGTCCTGCTGAGAGCCCTGTCATTGACGGTGCCAGGAATCTTCACTGCCAAAACAAAACTTTCCTGAGCATAACGCACCGCCTTTCCCCCGGTACCTCCCGCTATATGCCTCATCATTAGAGCAGATGCGATCGGGAGGTAAGCTAAGAGAATGGAAGAGAGTCCATTCAGGTAGGATACTGTGACGATGCATAATAAATGTAACAGTGGAAATTGAAAG
>NC_057727.1:28528190-28552932 GCF_004010195.1 Chiloscyllium plagiosum
GCTGGGAGCTGGTGTGGGTGTAGAGCTGGGAGTGGGGTCGGAGCCAGTACCTGGAGTGGGTGTGATGGTGGGGGGAATGGGGGTAGAGTCATGAGCAGGGGTAGTGTTCCCCTCGGGGTTCTGGGGGGTGGGGATAGTGACAGTGGGGTCTGTGGGGGGCGTGTCAGCAGAATGCAGGTGAGTGGCGCTGGTGGGGGCGGAAGTGGTGGCAGACACGGCAGTAGGGGTGGCGGAAGTCACTGTGCGTGTGGCATTGGCGATGATGTGAGGGCCGGAAGTGGCTGTGGGAGTGGCCACGATGGGGGCAGAAGTGACATCATCAATCAGCGTGGGGGTGGTAGCTGCATCAGCCGCATGGCTAATGGTGTTTCCGAGGCCAGGGGAACCTTCTGGAATGTTCAAGGAGCGCTGGTTATGGAGCTGGGTAGATAAAAGTTTGTTGTACTTACAGTTCAACCAACTCCCATTCCTCGACATGATGGTACAGAGAACACCGAACGGAGAATTCACCACAGAGGTATACAGATAAGCCACACACACAGACCAAGTCCTGAACTACGAAAGCAACCACCCCAATACACACAAAAGAAGTTGCATCAAGACACTGTTCAAAAGGGCCACAACACATTGCAGCACACCAGAACTGCAAAAAGAGGAAGAAAAACATCTCTACAATGTATTCGCAATTTCATCAACAGATGCCGAAGGGAAAGTCAACCGAATGAGGACATGCCAAAACCCAAAGGACTAGCCACGTTACCATACATCAAGAACATTTCTGATCTGACAGCCAGACTACTACGACCACTAGGATTCATAACAGCACACAAACCAACAGCCACTCTCAGACAACAACTCACCAGGACAAAGGACCCAATACCCAGCATGAGCAAAACCAACGTGGTGTACGAAATCCCAGGCAAGGACTGCACAAAACACTACATAGGACAAGCAGGAAGACAGCTAACGATCCGTATCCATGAACACCAACTAGCCACGTAACATGAGTTCAACTAGGACAACACTACTATTATGGGACAAGCCAAACAGAGAACAGCTAGGGAATTCCTAGAGGCATGGCACTCATTCACAGATTCTATCAACAAACACATCGACCTGGACCCAATATACCGGCCACTGCAGCGGACAGCTGGAACTGACAACCGGAAGCGGCAGAGACAAATCACTGTAAATGCCAGAGGAAACAACACAGAAGCGCTTCACAGGAGGCTCCCAAGCACTGAGGATGTCACCTAGACAGGGGACGAAACGTCTGCAACACGAATTCCCAGCTCGGCGAACAGAACCACAACATTAGGTGATAAGTTCTGATAGAAGAAGTATGTAACATAAGAATGGATAGCATGGAATATAATAGGTTTTTCCCATTGAAACGTCAAAAACCTGTGTGTCTCGGTTTAATGCGAAAGGGGGAAGTTTAAAAGCGAGGCAAGCTCGTATTTATTTTTACACAGAGGGTGGTAGATGGCAAGGGAAGTGGTGGAAGCAGAGATGAAAGCACCTGGGCAGGCATGAACAGGCAGGGGATAGAGGGATACGAATCATGTGCTAGCAGATGGGATTAGTTTAGACTGGCATCACAGTCAGTCGAATGGCCTGTTCCTGTGCTGTACTGTGCTAAGCTTTTATGGTCAGTTTCTTTGTGCCCTGTAATTTTACTGTGATACTCTATTTTCCCTTTCTTGATCCTCTTTTGCTGAGCTGCAAAAAGGTTTCCAATCCTCACATTTGGTCTTTATTTTGGCAGTTTTGTACATCTCTTTGCATCTAATATTATCCCCAATTTCTTTTGTAAGCCATTGTTGGGCCACCTTTCCTCTCATTTTTCTAAGTCTTCACCAAATTCAACTCCCTGCATCAAGAAATGGATGCAAGCACTAAATATCATTAAATTCCCCAGCAGTACACAAAAAGCAGGACAAATCCAACCCAGTCAACACCATCCCACATACATGCAAATGATTGCAGATGCTGGAAATCACAGCAGGTCAGGCAGCATCCATGAAATGAAAGCAACCTAGCCCCGAGACTAGATGAATCTTCATCAGATCTGATGGGACACCAGCAGCTTCAAAAAAAGAAGAGATTCTCAGTCAATTTAAACATAATTCAAAATTGGCTGTTAAGTTTCTGGAGCTTTCAAATATGACCTGGGAATTAGGATGCTCAGTCAAACGTAATTCTATACCAAAAATCCTTTCTAGGAGATTTCAATGCTATTGTAATTAGTCATACGAGATTTGGACAGTACAATGAGGCTGCTACCAAGGATAAGATGGATCAACAGAGGAGTCTCAAACAGCTTAAATGGCTTAGCATACAGAAAACATCTAAAGCAAATTTTCACAGCTGGAGCTTAGTCTGGCCACAAAGAAATTCCAAAGGTGAGTAGATAATACCTTATAAAAAGCTTGAAAATAGAGAATCATATGCTGAAATCGGAGTTCTGAGTGATTTCAATAAGATAATGATAATCTTTCTTGATGATGCCTTGCACACAAATCTTGGTGATGGGTTTTCCAGTGATCGTTCTTGTGGTGGAAAGAAGGAAAACGTTGGACCTTGTCAATGGGAAGCCAAGAAAATAAGAGTGCAGAAGATCTGTGTACCCACTGATGCTTCTTGCCACCATGTGGACCTTTTGAATCCTGTGCACAGCAGGGCCTTCCAGAACAGGAAGTCAGTTGGTTGACACACCAGTGTGTGGGGAACCTGAGCCATTGCATGCCCATGAAGCTTAGAGGGAACATTGGTGAAGAGCACAGTAACCATTGTAAGTCTGATTCTCATAGATTCTTTTGATATTACATTCAACATTCGCATATTGGTCTGTGAAATGAAAATATTCAAGAACTTTGACAATGGAGATGAGTGAAGAAATAAATTGTGCTGAACCATGCCTCAGGAAGTGAAATAAATGTTATAATGTTTACAGTACACAATTTGTACAAACAAGTTTGATCAATTGAATAATTTTATCATGGTTCGAGATGTGTTCTTCTGAATTAGAGAGTAATCAAGCACTGCTGGAGCTGGGGGAAGACTGTCACGTTAAATAGTGATCCCAGGGAATTTGAAGAAGTCTACCAAAAAAACCTAGTTTTCAGGATATTCAAAAGTCAGTGTTTCTTTTGACAACATCACATATAAACTGCCTTAGGTTTTTCTACCTTAAACATGGCCAGGAACTTGGAATCAAAAGGGGTTAGAGAGTATTACATCATACACTTGTCATAGAGTCAGAGACGTGCAGTACGGAAACAGACCGTTTGATCCAACTTGTCCATGCCGACCAGATATCTCAACCTAATCTAGTCCCATTTGCCAGCACTTGGCCCATATCGCTCTAAACCTTTCCTATTCATATACTCATTGAGATGCCTCTTAAAATGTTATAATTGTACCAGCCTCCACCACTTCCTCTGGCAGCTCATTCCATACACACACAACACCCTCTATGTGAAAAAGTTGCCCCTTGGGTCTCTTTTATATCTTTCCCCTCTCACCCCAAACCTAAGCCCTCTAGTTCTGGACAAACACACTCCAAGGAAAAGCCTGTCTATTTGTCCTATCCATGCCTCTCATGATTTTGTAAACCTCTATAGAGGTCACCCCTCAGCCTCCGACACTCCAGGTAAAACAGCCCCAGCTTATTCAGTTTCTCCCTGTAGCTCAAATCCTCCAAGCCTAGCAATATGCTTGTAAATCTTTTCTGAACCCTTTCAAGTTTCACAACACCCTTCGAATAGGAAGGAGACCAGAATTGCACAGAATATTCCAAAAGTGGCCTAACCAATGTCCTGTACAGCCGCAACATGACCGCCCACCCCCCCCCCAACTCCTATACTCAAATGCTCTGACTAGTAAAGGAAAGCATACCAAACACCTTATTCACCACCTGCAACTCAACTTGCAAGGAGCTATGAACCTGCACTCCAAGGTCTCTTTGTTCAGCGACACTCCACAGAACCTTCCCATTAAGTGTATAAGTGCTGCTCTGATTTGCTTTTCCAAAATGTAGCACCTCGTATTTATCTAAATTAAACTCCATCTGATGCCACTCAGCCCATTGGCCCATCTGATCAAGATCCCATTGTAATCTGAGGTAACCTTCTTGGCTGTCCACTACACCTCCAATTTTGGTGTCATCTGCAAACTTACTAACTATACCTCTTATGCTCGCATCCAAATCATTTATATAAATGATGAAAAGTAGTGGACTCAGCACCGATTCTTGTGGCACACCAGTCTGAAAAGCAACCCTCCAGCACCACTACCCTCTGTCTTCGATCTTCAAGCCAGTTCTGTATTCAAATGGCTAGTTCACCCTGTATTCCGTGAGCTGAAAATGTGTTGCTGGAAAAGCGCAACAGGTCAGGCAGCATCCAAGGAACAGGAGAATCGACGTTTCGGGCATAAGCCATTCTTCAGGAATGAGGAAAGTTTGTCCAGCAGGCTAAGATAAAAGATAGGGAGGAGGGACTTGGGGGAGGGGCGTTGGAAATGCAATAGGTGGAAAGAGGTCAAGGTGAGGGTGATAGGTCAGACTGGGGTGGGGGCCCCTTGACCTCTTTCCACCTATCGCATTTCCGACGCCCCTCCCCCAACTCCCTCCTCCCTACCTTTTATCTTAGCCTGCTGGACAAACTTTCCTCATTCCTGAAGAAGAGCTTATGCCCGAAACGTCGATTCTCCTGTTCCCTGGATGCTGCCTGACCTGCTGCGCTTTTCCAGCAACACATCTTCAGCTCTGATCTCCAGCATCTGCAGACCTCACTTTCTCCTGTATTTCGTGAGATCTAACCTTGCTAACCAGTCCCTCATGAGGAACCTTGTCAAGCGCCTTACTGAAGTCTGTATAGATTATGCTACTTGGGCAATCCTGTTTCTCACAATCATTACACAAATTGCCAACGGCAAAGTTTTATGTGCAGGGTGCAGGATATCAAACATAAATTGGATAACACATAATATTTGAATTCCACACAGTGGTGCTAGAAAAATGATGAAATCCTAAGCAGCATGAATTCAGAGGCAGTAATATTAAAGATATGATGCTGTATGTTTGCCAGCAACACATCACTATGTTATGAAGTAATGTTAAGTGAGTTGAGCTTGGAGTGAGCATAAATCAGAAGCAACAGAATGCCCATTATTAAAACGGATGATAAAATACTTTCAGCCCAGATGGAGGCCATTCATCCCACTGAGTTTGTGCTAAAAATTAATTTCGCTATGCCATGTAATGCAATTAGGTTGAAATCACAGAATATGCCTAGAATATTATTCTTATTAATAAACCAAAAATATGCCAGTTCAGATTTTATTCAGCTTTTCTTTAAATACAATTGCAGAACTCTTTCACATTGCTCTTTCCACCTACCAAAGTTTCCTTTAACTTCCCTGCATTGTGTATAACCTATTTCTTGTATTATATAGGCGCTTGAAAATTGCCACATTGCCCTCACATGCACATCTTAACAGTCATTCTTTTTTATATGAACACTTCATCCTGTGTGGCACATTCCTGATAAGGTTTACAGGAGACAAGACAAATGACAGGAAACAAGATAGTACTTACTTATCATTTAAAACAAAAAGCCAACTGAAGAAGATAGAGTGCATTCATATAAAAGGCTTTTTATTACCTTTATTAGATGAGTTAATGCTTCCTGAAGCTGAGTCTTACTGAGAACAGTTGGTAGCGGTGAAGATCGAGATTCTGATGCCAATGTTAAAGGGGAAGTTGAACCGTATTTCCTTTCAGTTTCTGAAATCATTCCGGTTGAATGTTTGAACATACCAGGAGACAAAAGCATGGATGGACCAACTGAGGAGGTGGTAGTTGGTGTGAGAACCACCTACAAAAGAACAACAAAATTTAAGTACATTTTGTGGCCTGACAAAGCTGGAAAGATAAATTCTACCCTCTAACCTACACCTTCTTTGTTGGCATCTTCATGTATTTCTTGTAAATGCATTTGTTGTCAGCAAAAAACTGATTAGGCTGATTTCAGGCCAATCCTAATATTCTAATCAAAATGCACAATGAACGGAAGTAAAATAATGCAATGATGATAAAATATTTGAATATAAATCCATGTTTTCTTCAAGTTGGCTTATGAAATCTGAACATCCGAATAAGTGAGATTTTAAATTTTTCCATACTTATTTCATAATTTGTCAATAGAATGAACACATTAACAACTGATGTTTTACAGTGCATATTGGGACTGAAGTAAACCTTTTACAAATTACAGTTTTAAAAATACAAAGCTAACGCGGGGTTCAAAATTTTGGGTTCTAAACGCACCATTTTCCTACAAAAACAGAAATTGCTGTTAAAAATTCAGGTCTGGCAATTTCTGTGAGAGAAAAAGACAATTTCATGGTTTGGGAGTAAACAGATTAAAATCATACAAATACTGCTTAAAGTATTTTGTTTCATCACACAGAGGAAGCCCACTAACTACATTTGTTTTAGAGACAATTCACAATGATATAAAATTATATAAAGCTACAAAGTTTGCATAGGATATTATTACAAATAAGTTATGAAGACTTGTCATTGAATAAAGGCTTCAGTTTTTCTTGAATTACAATTGCAGAATTGAACAATCCCAGTTTATTGGAATTTGGGATTTAAACAATATTTTTTCCTCATCGTCAAGTATATAAATAAGAGGCGTCAATGGTCAATAATGTTTCAGAGCAGGAATAACTTCATTACCATAATGCCCCATAAGTTCAGACGATAAAGCTAGTTTTTCAGAAACTCTGAATGCTCCTACATAAAGGATAGCCATGTTTTGATTCACTGCATAGCACCATATGTAAAGCATCTCTATTTTCATGTTAATACTCGTTATTATCAGATAATGGGAGAATACTTCATTACAAAATTCTTCCTGGTCCCAAGAATCCTGAGACACCTCTGCATCAAGTTTATTTTCTTATTAGTGGAAGTTAACTCAAATACAATAGCTGACTACATATTTCATTTCATTGTTTATAATCAACTATATTTTTTCATATTATTCAATGCACTCTCAGTAAAAGCAGTTTAGGGATCAATTCGTGAGTAATTGTAGTTCATAGTTTTATGAAAGTGTAGGTGTGTATTGTACCTTCAAGAGAGAGAGGAAGCTAGCAAGGACTGACTGAAAGCACAAAGTGCTGAACAAGATAACAATGTAACGTTTGGTTGAAACAAGTAGTTGGCATTGGGTTACCATGGAACAAAAACAAATTCAAATTCAGCCAATTTAAATTATGCTCAAGATACCAAAATCCAATCGAATTTGAATTTAGTGTTTTGATTACATCAAACCAATTAAACGATCTGACATTTTGAACAGTTAGGGAGAGACCAAGTAAAGACTGCTAGCCAAATAGCTTACTGAAAGGTACCTGTCCGTAAGAAAAGTTGTGCAGCAGAAGACAGAAGAGATGACAGATGACCATCAACAGAGCTGACTGGGTTTGAAATGTGATTTTTTATGTAATCGGGTTTTTAAAAAGAATTGGACCTGTATTGTAGAGTGGTATGTAAAATATAGGTTAAGAGAAATGAGGTGTAATTAGTGGTTTTAATGTTCTCTGTTGGACTTCGAATAAAAGTGTTAATTTTTACTTTAAGTAGTGAAATCTGGGTTAGTTCTTTGCCTCTCGAAATTTAACAGATTACGACGCGAGATGGACTTCTATGTGTCGGGTTTAAATTAGCAGAGGCATTGACCCAATGTTGTAACAATAGCTTCATTGATCAAGTGTATTATTGACCTGAACATGTATAACAGTAGTCAAATAGGCAAAAGAGAAAAAAAAAGTATGGGGTTCACATGAGCCCTATAAAAATATAAAATAACTTCCTTTTTCATGTATTCCATCCTCTTCTAATAAAGTCCAACATGATATATGCTTTTGTAACTGCTTGCTGCATCTACATGCTAACATTACATTCCCTGTGCAAGCAAGTATACCCAAACCCCTCTCACCATCAACAGTTAGAGGTTTCATGCCTTTTAAACTATTTTCTATTCTTACGAAAGTGACTTAAGTTTCCCATAATTATGCTCACTAAGCACTCCACTCATCTTTTTGGGTTTGCGTCCTTCTCACAAACTTACAATCCCAGCTAGCTTTAGAACACCGTTAGAGACCAAATTAACTGCAAAGAGAATCCAAAGTAGACAAGGATGCAGCCAGAAGACCACAGCAAGCCAGGCAGCATCAGGAGCTGAAGAAGTCAACATTTCCTGGAGGGAGGGAGGGTTATACTTGGGACTGGAATTTGGGCCATAGGTTATAGTCCAACAGGTTTACTTTGAAGTAAAAGCTTTCGCAGTGCTGCTCCTTCATCAGGTGCTAGCTACCTGATGGAGAGCTGCTCTGAAAGCTAGTTCTTCCAAATAAACCTGTGGACGAGAATCTAGCATTGTGATTTTTAACCTGGTCAGCTTTGTAACTCTAGCAGACTCAGACACATTAGTTTATTCTCCTCAATGACAATCAGCATCAATATAAACCATAAATTGCTGTAACCCCAGCATTGATCCTTGCTGCACTTCACTATGACAGCCTAACAATTTAAACAATTTATCCCTACCATACTTCCTCTTTATCAATCAATCCTCCTACATAACTAGATTTGAGAATTTTAAATGTCAGTCATTCAAAAAGATGAAAAGATAAGCCCAACAATTAAAGGCCAGTGAATATAAAACATTATATTGTGGAATGTGGCAATATGGATGCAAAAGTAGCTGAGTTACAGTAAACAGAAGATCAGTGAACACAGTTTATTTTGGGACTGGAGCAAGTTATATAGTGGAGATTTCCCCAGGGACTGGAATTTGGACCACAGGTTTCCAGAAAATCTATATTAATGATTTAGCATTTGGTATGATGGGTATGCAGGGCAAAGTTTCAAATCTGAAGATAACAGAACTTTGAAATATGATGAACTCTTAGAGGAATAGAAGTACAATTTAAGAGGACATAGGCTGGTAAACTGGACAGACATTTGACAGATGAAATTAAAATATTGAGAGAAAGAATGAAGAAATGTAATAAATAATCCAATTCTGAAGGTAATAGGAGCTGAGGGATATTGAGTTATATGCACAGAAATCAGTGAAAGTGGAAGAACAGGCTGAGAAAGTGGCCAAGGTATACAGGATCCTGGGCTTTTTCAGTCAGGTCATACAATACAAAGAGAAAGCAGTTGAGATGGAAAGTATTAAAAGCTGATTTAGCCTCAACTGGAGCAATGTGTCTGATTCTGGACACTACAGTAAGGCGGCTTTAGAGAGGGTGCTGAAATGATTTCCTACAATGGTTCCAGGGACAAGGCACTTTTGTTACAAAAGGATAGATTAGAGAATTTGTAGCTACCTTCTTAGAGAAGATGGAGAGATTTGATAGAGCTGTTCGAAATTGTGAAAAAAGGTCTGCACAGATAGGTAGGGAGAAACTTATCCCATTGTCAGTTGGGTGAAGAACCAGACAGCACTAATTTAAGGTTAAAGGCAAAACGGAGAGATAATAGGACAAATTTCTTTTGCACCACACGCAGTTAGCAAGTGTGGTCAAAGTATATTTGATTATGGCTTTTAAAACGGGTCCTGGTTAATTATCTGGTAAGAATTAAAATTACAAGGCTACAAGGTGAAAGGTAGGGAAGTGTGACTACCAAAATTGTTCTTGCAGACCCTGCATGAATTCAACACACCAGAAAGATTCAATTTGTGGTGCAGCTATTTGATGATTAGGTAATTAGTACAACTTCTAAAAAATATTATAGCAATAAATCAAATTCTACTTTTAGCATAAATTTAATGGAGCTAATGGATCCTTCTTCTCTTTGCTTCATCCATACAAAATAAATTAGTCAATAAACAAATGAATTAAAGAATAAACAATAAAACTACAAACCCTACCTACTTACTTGATCTTGTGGAACTATAGTTGATTGATTCCCAATAATCAGGACTGCATGTGTTAAAGCTTTAGCCTAAGATAACAACTTGAACTCATTATAGTGGGATTTCATTATAAAAAGAAAATAAAACAGTTGGGCTGAATGTTTTTCTTCCCCCCAGTTTTACCTTGTTAGTAACAGGGAATAAGTCCTGGATGAGAATTTTTTGGCAATTGGCTATACCCATCACATGCTCTCTGGTGTTTGTCAATTTGACACATTCAACTAGATCACATTTAACTTCAGAATCTTAACTAATTTCTTAAGTAAAATAATTGGTTAAGATCATAAAGGACACAAAAGCCTTGCTTGCTTTTCCACTAGGTAATAGATTTTGATATTGCCTGCTAGGGTAATATCAAAAGCAAGGTGGTTTGAAAGTTTTGCTAAGTTTTCTTTAAAAAAACAAAGGTAGCCTTCCGTGATGTGTCTTAATTTTTTTCCAGAAGGGGCAAGTCTCTTCGGGATAACAAGCTTGGCAGATGATAAGCAAGCTTGTTTTGTGTGTCCATACTCGATTGGATCAGCAATCTGAATCTGGCTCCATCTTTTCCCGTATTATAGATTGGGAAAACAAACATTAGTCAATTTTGCACTGAAAAAGGGTAACTGAACATGGAGGGTATTTATGTGCCTGGCTTCTTCACATTTGCATTCAAATACTTGGATTCCTTTTATGCCAATGACTTAGTGCAATAATCTAGTTTATTGCAAAGCTGACTATATTTCTTGACATCTACCTTCTCCCTTGCCCTCCTGTGACTAACCAACCACCCACTCTTGAAACCTTTGACTTCAGTACTGAACTTGGTCTTGATTCCTAGTTTGCAGCATCCCAGGAGATTAACTGTAAATGACATTTCAAAAGTTTGTACCTGTAATGAAGTTTCTGTGGTCCTTACGTTTGGTTCTTTAAAGCTTTCTGGTGTAACAAGTATTGGAGAAAAATTGGCCGCTAATGATGGTTTGCCG
Organism: Chiloscyllium plagiosum; assembly: GCF_004010195.1. NCBI lineage: Eukaryota > Metazoa > Chordata > Chondrichthyes > Orectolobiformes > Hemiscylliidae > Chiloscyllium > Chiloscyllium plagiosum. Next base: position 28,539,166 of record NC_057727.1, read on the forward strand.
AGATGCTGCTGATCATGCTGTTGTGTCAGTTTGAGTTTCTGAAGCAGCTCATGACCTTGAGATCCAATATCTGAAGTGCTTCTTTCACCAGTGCTGTTCTGTGGAGTTGGATTACTTCCTGAAGGCAGGTTCTGGTTAGTGCATGTTATTTCAGAAGAAGCTGGGCACATCAGTGGTGATACTGCTTTGACTTCTTGTTGCAAATTCTGACTGTGGCCATTAGTGTTGATGGTGGCAACACTCTGATTAGAAGTAGCTTCAAAAGTTAGCGAAGACTGAAAGAGGGGACTGGCAGAAATATTGTACAAAGGATTGGTTTTTACATCAGATTTTTGGAGAGCAGCCGGTGTCATCAATACTTGTGCAGCATCTTCTTGGTAATTTGATCGGGAAAAGTTGATTTTGTTATTCAGACTCTCGGGGCTTCCCAACTGCTTAAGTTCTGTCGCATGTTCATAAGGGAATAGCAAACCTAAGTTTTGACTTCTTAATTTGGTGTCTGGCTGTGTTGCCAATAATATTTCTTGGTTAGAATTCATTAAGTGCTCTTTTGAAACAGGTGTTCCAAATAACTCCTCTACTGTCAAATGTTTGGTACCTGAAAGAATATGCTAAAAGAGGAAATAAAGAATCAGTATTAAAATATTTGCTTACATCTTCATTGTCATAATTATTGGAGAAGTAGAAATTTCCTCTAATTAAGTACTGACCAAAGGCAGTGGTTCCTGCTACACAGGCGGTTCTCTAGTTCTAGAACTACTCTTAATGGAGTCACCAGACAAGACAAACCAGAGAGTCTGAAATGCAAATCGGTTTTTGATTCCATGCCCATCACCAAAAATGAATGTTGTCTTTTCTACAGTTTTTTGCTATTAACACGCTCATCCACCTCTTATTTTGACAGCTCACTATTTCAGTGCACCTGGTCAGCCTTCTAGGTTATACACCCTGAATAAAATGGAGGCAATTCAAAACATTGATGACTGATTCTAACTCACGTGAAGGACCATTTTCATAGTTTTCTTGTGCTTGCTGATTTACATTGGTTCTCAGCCTGGCAATGTCTCAACTTCAAAACTCTCATTTAAGTTTTCAAATCTCTTGGGTCTCAACGTCTTCCCATTTCCTCCAGTCCTTTAACCCTTTAAGATCTCTGCACTCCTCCAGTTGTGGCCTCCTTTATTTCCATTACTCTGTCATCGGTAGATGCATTTTCAGTGATCCTGCGCTCTGGTATTTCTTGTTTAAACCCACTTTCATGTGTCCCAAAAATCCTTGTGGCCCAGCGTCAAAGTTCTATTTGATAAAACTCCTGAATAGTGTCTTGGGATGTTTAGTACATTCAGCTATTCTATAAATCCAAATTGCTGTTGTTAAAATTATCACTCAGTAAAACTACCTTGTTGTGGTGCTGGGCTGGAGAGGAGGTAGGTTCGTCTATTGACTTTTTCACTGCTAGGCCTACAGAGTTGTGTATGCCTGGAGAACTTGATAAAATACTTGAGTCACCAAATTGACATGTCTAAAAAGAAAAAAAGTCAAACACTATATTCAATATTGAATCAACTATTAATATTTTAGCAGTGGTGATATTAGCTAATACGACAGAAAGGACTAACAATCCAAGATCAGACTACAAAACATAATTGATCAAATGGAAAACCTCAAACTACTCAAATTCTTGTATCTGCTTTCATTGCACGTCACTAGATGGTTCACAAACAAAAATGCTAATTTAATATACAAAATTTAATTTAGAACTGATACAAACTAAATGTGATTATTTTCAGCATTTATGTACTTTGATGTAGCAGCAAATGTTTAATTGTAAATCTAACTGATTACAAGAACATAAAACCAGGCAAACAGAATACACAATTCAAATGATTTGACTTAATCTTCAAAAGGAAAAGTCAGGGAGAGCAGGAAATGGTGGCAGAGTATGTTTTATACAATGACATTACATGTTAAAAAAATTCCTTTTATTTTCAAAAAACAACCTTTCTCAGGGTGACTGAATTCCTGTGACAGGGCTATCAAAGCTTTTGTACTCGAGCAAATAGATAGGTACATAAAGCCATGTTGACAAACAAAATCCCATCAATTTTTATACAGTGCGAATGTTGGTATATTAATACATGGTGTTCTGGAACCTCAAAATTTAAAGAGGACAAGGCAGCCAAACAAAAAAAAAAAGAAAGCAGAAACAGGACTGAGCTACTTGAGCTCAGGAGTCACACACTGTAGGGTAGATGCCCCTGAAGTACAAGATTTATTTCCAAACCAATTTACTAATGGCTCCAAAGGCATCCAACCTCAAAGTCATTCTTAAATCAGAAAAGCCTGATGAATGGCTCAATTTTCTCTAAGCTTGTCTAAATTGTTAATTTAAGATAAAGATGCAGATTTGGGTCTTCTGCACATTGTATGATTCATAATCAAAGTGTAATTCCAAACCACAAACTTTAATATCACAATCATTATAGATAGCGTTTTTTTTAAAAAATCATGTCAAAATACATCTTTGTGCAGTTTTGCATTTTCTTTCATTGTTTGTATTTTCACTGTCCAGTGTGGTTGACATAGAAATACCAATTTTTACAAGGTTGTACAGGTACTCTTAGATTAAATGAGGTTAAGTTTACTTTTTTTCCTTTGACTTAAAGTAATATTTTCATATCAAAAATGGTGAATACAATTTGTTTTTGCTTTTTCATAAAATCTAACTGGAAAAATGTGACTCTTACAGCATGGGGACAAAAATAATCTTCCAGAGAAAGATAAAAAATATTGACAAGTTGATTGCACAAAATAGGAATAAATGCATCAATATGGAGTCTCAAATTTTCAATGTATTACCCTCATCTGAAAAAGATCAAAACAGCTTCAAATTATTTTGCAATAACCAGATGTCACTAAAGAAGCTCTCACTTTAATATTTGAAACCAGGATAGACAGAAATCCGATTAACAGCTCAGATTAAAATCATGCATCAAAACCATTTTTGCTCACTTCAGAATATCAATGACATTCTTTGTGAAGTATTATAAAGATTCCAAATAATTCTTCTGAAAATTCTGATTTACAAAAATGATGTTTTTCATTCAAACCTCAATTGTCCAACAGAGCTTTCATATTTTAATTATTAATTTATGAACTCCCCAGAATTTCATGTTGTCAGAATTATACTGATTTCAGTAGATGGAGGGATTTTCTCCTGGAGGTTTTAAAACTGTACCAAAGCCCATCAAACTTCACAGAACAATTCCAAAAGCACATGCCGGCCACTTGAATGTTTAAAAAATTACAAAATCAGCCTGTCTCTCAGGTCTATAAAAAAAATGCACAGAGTTAATAAGGTTTTCTAATTCATTCTATTATCCATTACTTTTCCTGATATGCAAGAGTGAGCAACTGAACCATGGTGTCCCAAACCTCCACAGACCGCTGACAATTTCTGCCTCAGTGCTTCCCAACCATGGGAGATGGCTGAACAACTGACTAGCAGTATTAAACATGGCCAAGTAGTTAAAGTCTGACCAGTCTCTGAATAAAGATTTTGCACAAAATTGTTGACAGCTTCAGCTAGTAGCCCTTTCATATCTCGACTCAAAAAGATGAAAATTAGCCAACAAAATTCAAAGTAATCTTTTGCGAAAAAAACCTAAGAATTATACTAATTCATAGAATTACAAAATAGGTAGAACTATAGAAAGGTTACAGCACTGAAAAAGGTCAACCAGCCTATTGTATCAGTGCTGGGTGCATAAATTAATTGCTCATTCTAAGCCCATTTTCCAGCACCTGGTCCGAAGCCTTGTAGATTACAACACTTCAGGTGCAGATTTCAATTCCTTTTAAATGAGTCAAGGGTTTTCACCTCAGAAACTGGGCATCCAACACGGTGAAAAAAAAGTGTTTCCGCATGTTCCTTTTAATCCTATCAATCTCCTTAAATCTATGCTCCACTCTGCTCGAGGAGATAGTGTGAACAGGGAAAAAAAAAATCAATTTAATTGCCCCATTATTTTGTAACCTCAATTAAGTCACCCCCAGCTTCCTGTTCTCGAAAGAAAACAATCTTAGCCGTCCAATCTTTCTCATAGCTGCAACTTCAAGTTTTTGCAAATTTAAAATAAAATATAAATATCCTCTGTACTCTCGACCAATTACATTCCATTGTTATGTTCTTTCTGGAAAACTGCAGCCTGCAGCCAATTTAGGACAATGTTTATGAAGAATCAAGGCCTCGAAGAGTATGCACAGGAAATTGAATGTACTGCTACCAAGGATGAAAGACTTTGGTTGTGTGGAAAGACTAGAGAAAAATGGGATTATTCCTCTGCTAAACGGAGAACAAAGGAAAATATGATATATGCATTGAAATTTTAATAAGTTTGGACAAGAAGAAGTAAGAAGAAACAGGTTCTAGTGACCAAAGGATCAGTAAATGGAGGACACAAAGTGTAATGCAAGAACCAGAAGTGATTTGAGAAGAATATTTACACTTCCAGTTAGGATCATTTAAGAGTTAATTTGACTTGAAAACATGATAGGAGATTTAATAACAATTTTAATAGGAAACTATATATATATATCTCAGAAAGGAAAGATTTGCTGAGTACTGAGGATGATGCAGGGGAGCAGAATAATGGGATAACTGTCAAAAAGACAATACAGGAGTGATGGGCTGAACAGTCTCCCACTGTTTTCCACCATTCAATGATTCTCTGACACACCAAAATTGTGATCCATTTTAGGGTCCAACAGCCTTAACTACTGTTTTTTCTCAGAAGCATGGAGATTTAGGAACAGAAAATGACCTTTTCGTTCTTCAAGCCTGCTCCACCATTCAATATTATACCTTAACTAGTTGTGGTCTCAGCTCCACTTTCTTGTCCGTGCCTCCCCCACTTAAAAAAAATAAGTTGAATTAGATGAAAAAGCCCAGTATCCACTACATTCTGGCGAAGAGATTTCCCTTCTGTCTCAGGAAGGGAGAGCTTTTATTCTTAAATAATGCCCATGGTTTTAGTCTCCCCTACAAAAAGGAAGAACAGTTGTTGTTTTTGGGTTAGTTAGAGCATTTACACTCACTTTTACTGACTGTACGTTTACCAACACTAGCACACTTCATTGAAAATGTTCTGTTTTGATTAACTACTAATTTCATTTAAGAAACCTGTTTGTCAGACTGTTTTTTTAAAAAAAAATTGGGTAGAGATAAGCAATTTAAATGGTCATCTTGGTAACTGGAGAAAGTACTTTTGTTGTGGATCAGTGGAAATTGAGTGAAGATGTATTCCCCAGCCTCAAAACAGCATGTAATCCTCGTTTGTTGAATTTTCATCATAGAAATACTCAACTGTTCTTCAAATAAATAGACACATAGGTTTACAAGTTTACTTAAAAAGAAACTGAATATTCTCAGCTAAACACAAGTCATGTGAAAGTCCATCATCCAGAAAGATAATGGTTACGAGTCAACTTCTAGTCTTCATTCTTGAAAATTCTAAGATATTATAAATCCTCAGTCTTTGAAAGCCAAGCAAATAATCTTGATACAAATATGCAGAATAAAAATTCTTGTTGAATTTATGTATTGCTGAGTGGTGTTTCTAGGACAGTTATTTATTAACTAACACAAGGTGGAATGACTGATCATTGATAATTGCTTCAAACAATTTAAATCCTTACTTGTTCATACTCTTCCTTGGCTTTGCTAAGCATGTCTAAGATATCAATAGGATTTTCTTCATCATATCCACTGGGCTTGTTTGGAGTGGTTCTTCCTGGAGATTCTTGCTGAGCTCGCTGTGCTTCCATTTGTACTACTCTAAGAAGGCACAAACATATGTATCACAACAAGTAATTACCTAGGCACAAACATTACCCCACTCCAATCAGAAGGTCTAAATTTGAGCACTGATCAATGTTTAATTTAATCTATTTTGGTGTGGTACACACTTTAAAAAAAAATTAAAGTAATTGACAAGGAAGCAGGGGAAGAAACTGGAGAAGCGGAGGCATTGTTCTGTTGATTGTAGCAGAGATCTGGATAGCAGAGTACACTTGGGGACATTTGGGAAGAACAGAATCAGGTGATATCTCCTTTGTCTTAATTAGTCACGGATGAAACCTTCCACAATGTATTTATTATCTCAAGAGATCTCAATTAAATCATTTCCCAACAGAGTAATACAGTCTCTGAAAATTTATTTCTTTTACCTCAAAATTTTAACATATTTCAGAGTTTGTGATTTATAGAATGGATGTATTTAGTTGTGGAGGACTCCTGCAAAAGCTTTGTATGAACCCAATTCACATAGCGTCATTGAGATGTACAGCATGGAAACAGACCCTTCGGTCTAACCCGTCCATGCCAACCAGATATCCCAACCCAACCTAGTCTAACCTGCCAGCACCCGGCCCATATCCCTCCAAACCTTCCTTTTCATGTACCCATCCAAATGCCTCCTAAATCTTGCAATTGTACCAGCCTCCACCACTTCCTCTGGCAGCTCATTCCATACACTTATCACCCTCTGCGTGAAAGGTTGCCCCGTATGTCTCTTTCATATTTTTCCCCTCTCACCCTAAACCTATGCCCTCTAGTTCTGGACTCTCTGACCCCAGGGAAAAGACTTTGTCTATTTATCCTATCCATGCCCCTCATAATTTTGTAAACCTCTATAAGGTTACCCCTCAGCCTCCATTGTTATCTTACACAGCTACAAAACGCAATGTTTTCACAGTTGAAGTAAACTTTACATCACTTAGTTCCAAGTTGCACAATTACATTTTGGTCACATCCAACAAACTAGTCTGGTAGTCCAAAAGTGCCTGTTCTTCAGCGTCAGAACAACGATTAACTAATTTCTCATCCCCATGACTCGAGATTTTTAGAAGTTCATGACTTTTACAGTCTCAAGTAGTAGGAAACCCTGATATTAGATACAAGATCACTGAATGAACATCAGTGATCTTGTATCATTTATGGGCGGCACGGTGACACAGTGGTTAGCACTGCTGCCTCACAGTGCCAGAGACCCGGGTTCAATTCCCGCCTCAGGCGACTCTCTGTGTGGAGTTTGCACATTCTCCCCGTGTCTGCGTGGGTTTCCTCTGGGTGCTCCGGTTTCCTCCCACAATCCAAAAATGTACAGCTTAGGTGAACTGGCCATGCTAAATTGCCCGTAGTGTTAGGTGAAGGGGTAAATGTAGGAGAATGGGTCTGGGTGGGTTACGCTTCGGCGGGTCGGTGTGGACTTGTTGGGCCGAAGGGCCTGTTTCCACACTGTAAGTAATCTAATCTAATCTATTTTGGAGGGATTACATTATACTGATGACAGGGGAAAATTATTGTCTGAGGTAACTATCACTTTATTGGCAATCCAGAAACCCAGGGTAACAGAAATACTTTCAAATCAACATGTTCAGAGATGTCAGCACACACCTCCAAAGGTGGTGGGACTTGAACCCAGGCCTCCTGGCTCAGCCCTGCCTAATGGATTAAAACACAGTAATTTAACAAACCTGTTTAAAACTTGCACTCCGAACTAGTTGAACATCTCTGAAACTAACAAAAATGCCCAGGCCAGGCAGTAAAAAATAAGTTTGACCTCAATATGAAATTTTGGAATGGAACATTATAATTGAAAGCACAATAACATCTTATGTGTTAAACTGATTTAACAGTATGCAATTTTTCAGGTCTTACTTTGACATGAGTTGTGCAATTCGTTGACAGTCATTCTTGTCATAAAACCAGATGCTGTAAATGGACACTAATAAAAAAGATAAAACAAAATCAATTTTTACACCTCAAATGTTTTTCAGAGAACTTTAATTTCTTATGCTAAAGATATTTACATATACAGAGGAACCTCGATTATCCGGCATTCGATTATCCAAATTTCGGATTATCCGGACAAGATTGCAAGGACCCCACGCTTGGCTAAACTGCATTATCCGGGATTCGATTATCCGAACAAAATACTGTTTGTATTTTGAACAAAATCTGCCTTGTGGCAGTCAGATAATCCAGGTTCCTCTATTATTCGAGTAATGCAAATTTTTTGTTGACTAGGTGAGTAAAGATCCAATGACAGTACCTTCTAAACCCATGACACTTCCTTCAAGAAGGATGAGGACAGCAGATAATGTGGGAAGACCACCATCTGCACCTTGCCCTCCAAGCCACTCACCGTTCTTACTTGGAAATGTATTGTCATTCCACTGTTGCTGGATAAAACCCTGGAATTCCCTCCCTAACATTACAGGTCTACCTCTAGCACATGGACTGCAGCAATTCAAGAAGGCAGCTCACCACCACACTCAAGGGCAACTATGAATGGACAATAAATGCTTGTCCAGCCAGTGTGTCTCACAGTCATAATTATAGAGCGAGAAATCATTCAGCACAGAAACAGATGCTTTGGTCCAACTCGACTCAGTCTCCCAAACTAATCTGGTCACACTTGCCTGTGTTTGGCCCATATCTATTCATTTTTTTAAAAATGTAACTGTACCAATTCCTCTGGCAGTTCATTCCACATACCAACCATCCTCTAAAAATGTTGCCCCTCAGGTCTCTTAAGTCTTTCTCTCCTCATCTTAAAATTATGCCGTCTAGTTTTCAACTCCCTTATCCCCCAAAAAAGCCTTTGCTATTCATCTTATCCATGCCCCTTATGACTTTATAAATCTCCAAAGTCACCCCTCCAGTATGCTCCAGTAGAAAGAGTCCCAGCCTCCCTTATAACTCAAGCCCTCCAGTCCTTTATGACTTTCCAAATGTTTTATTACTTCCTTAATAGATTTCAATACTTTTCCAACAAGTGGGAGGCCAATCAGCCCATAGTTACCCACTTTTTCCCCTCATTCATTTTGAACAGGGGCATCACATTAGCAATTTTTCAATCCTCTGATACTTCTTCAAAATCCAATGACTTTTGGAAACTTACAATCTATGTATCCACTCTGTCTGAGTTACCTGTAGGAACCTAAGATGAAAAAAAGGTAGCACTGTTTGGCAACCAAATGGTCTCCTAACTTTTATTGCCACGACCAAGGGGAGAAAGGTTGCATGAGGTCTATATACACACACCCCAAACACACACATTTCACCCAGAGGGTGGAAAAAAACATTTCTCCAATTGTTCTTGGATATCTAGTGATCACAGCATGAGCATAAGTGGCAAAGATTTAACAGCAAGCCATCTGTCCAACTACTTCAGTTAATAGTGCTGAATGGAGGAAGAAAAATAACTAACAATACGCAAGTAGGAGGGATCTCAAGACCATGAAAAAGATAAAACAAATACTCAATTTTAAACTCACCAATTCACAGCAATTTGCTAACTCTTTTGAATTTTTTTAAAAAGTGCATTTTTAAAAACTTAGCTGACGGTGGATGATAAAGCAAATGTTAGAACTGCTTGTATTTAATGGTCAACAAATATTTTTTCTACACTGAACTCCTTCACTGCATAATCTTAATGGCCCAACAAGCTTTTATCGGAGTTACATGGTTGCTAAAAAAGCAGACATACTAAAGATATGTAATCATAAATGATAGCTTAATGGGCAACTTAAAAATGTGAACTGATTACTTTAAGAGAGCCACCAGCTATATCAGCCTGTTAGCTGATATCTCACGTTGTGTTTCTGGCAGGGTTACCATTAGTTCTATTTGTACTATTGAAGAACACATACAAATGTGACATTATATTATATATAGTGTTCATCACCACAACTGTTCATCAGTTTATTTTGTAACATTTTTGCATGTAGTTACAATTGAAGCTTTAAAACTTTTTCACTTAGTCATAGAGATGTACAGCATAGAATCAGACCCTTCGGTCCAACCTGTCCATGCCGACCAGATATCCCAACCCAATCTAGTCCCACTTGCCAGCACTTGGCCCATATCCCTCCAAACCCTACCTATTCATATACCCATCAAAAAATGCCTTTTAAATGTTGCAATTGTATCAGCCTCCACCACTTCCTCTGGCAGCTCATTCCATACACTTACCACCATCTGCATGAAAACGTTGCCCCCAAGGTCTCTTTTATATCTTTCCCCTCTCACCCTAAATCTAATGTCCTCTAGTTCTGGACTCTCCGACCCCAGGGAAAAGACTTTGTCTACCTATCCTATCCATGCCCTTCATAATTTTGTAAACCTCCATAGGGTCACCCCGCAGTGTCCGACGCTCCAGAGAAAACAGCACCAGCCTGTTCAGCCTCTCCCCATAGCTCAAATCCTCCAACCCTGGTAACATCCTTGTAAATCTTTTCTGAACCCTTTCAAGTTTCACAACATCTTTCCGATAGGAAGGAGACCAGAACTGCACGCAATATTCCAACTGTGGCCTAACCAATGTCATGTACAGCCACAACATGACCTCCCAACTCCTGTACTCAATACTCTGACCAATAAAGGAAAGCATACCAAACGCCGCCTTCGCTATCCTATCTATCTGTGACTCTACTTTCAAGGAGCTATGAACCGGCACTCCACGGTCTCTTTGTTCAGCAACACTCCCTTGGACCTTACCATTAAGTGTATAAGCTGAAAATGTGTTGCTGGAAAAGTGCAGCAGGTCAGGCAGCATCCAAGGAACAGGAGAATCGACATTTCGGGCATAAGCCCTTCTTCGGGCTTATGCCCGAAACGTCGATTCTCCTGTTCCTTGGATGCTGCCTGACCTGCTGCACTTTTCCAGCAACATATTTTCAGCTCTGATCTCCAGCATCTGCAGTCCTCACTTTCTCCATTAAGTGGATAAGTCCTGCTAAGATTTGCTTTCCCAAAATGCAGCGCCTCACATTTATCTGAATTAAACTCCATCTGCCACTTCTCATCTGGTCAAGTTCCTGTTGCGGTAATCTTCTTCGCTGTCCACTACACCTCCAATTTTGGTGTCATCTGTAAACTTACTAACAGCATCTCTTATGCTCGGATACAAACCATTTATGTAAATGACAAAAAGTAGAGGACCCAGCACCGATCCTTGTGGCACTCCACTGGTCACAGGTCTCCAGTCTGAAAAACAACCCTCCACCACCATCCTCTGTCTTTTACCTTTGAGCCAGCTCTGTAGCCAAATGGCGAGTTCTTCCTATATTCTGCAACATCTAGCCTTGCTAATCAGTCTCCCATGGGGAACCTTGTCGAATGCCTTACTGAAGTTCATATAGATCACATCTATCGCTCTGCCCTCATCAATCCTCTTCGAATTTTTTGAAGAAGTAATAATCAAGTTTGTGAGACATGATTTCCCACGCACAAAGCCATGTTGACTATCCCTAATCAGTCCTTGCCTTTCCAAATACATGTACATCCTGTTCCTCAGGATTCCCTTCAACAACTTGCCCACGACCGATATCAGGTTCACTGGTCTATTGTTCCCTGGCTTGTCCTTCCCACCCTTCTTAAACAGTGGCACCATGTTAGCCTCCCTCCAGTCTTCTCGCACCTCACCTGTGACTATTGATGATACAAATATCTCAGCAAGAGGCCCAGCAATCACTTCTCTAGCTTCCCACAGAGTTCTAGGGTACACCTGATCAGGTCCTGGGTAGTTATTCACCTTCAAGACATCCAGCACTTCCTCCTCTTGTAATATGGACATTTTGCAAGGTGTCACCATCTATTTCCCTACATTCTATATCTTTCTATCAACTTTAATTAAGAATATCTTGTTTGAGAATAATTCACAACAAAATTCATTTTAAAATATACTTAATTCGACAAACCTCCATGAAAAAAAACACAAGAACCAGGTACAGGGGCATCAATTCAGCCCCTCAGGCCGACACTGCTATTTCTTATGATCATGGCTGATCTCATCTTGGTCTCAACTCCGCTATCTGGTCTGCTCTCCATAACCCTTCAATCCATTATTAATTAAAAAAAAAACATCTTTTCTTGAAATTTACTCCATGTTCCAGCATCCACTGCACTCTAGGGTAAAGAATTCCAAAGATCCATGACCTTTTGAAAGAAGTAATTTTGCTTCATTTGTTTAAATCTGCTACTCCTTAGCCTAAAACGGTGACCTTTATCTACTGGTTCTTAAAGATCCATTTAAAATGGCCATACTATAGAGGAGTTGCTTCCATGTGATTAAAGTGTTTTTAAAAAGCAATTGTTAAGTGACTTCTAGTTTACTTTAGGTCATCTGCCTGTATAAGCTCTGAAACAACAATGATTCTACTCAACAAGCCATGGTAAGAAAACAGAATTAACAGAGAAACATATACTGGCCAAATTGCATTCTTCTGGGCTTGATGCTTTCTATGTTCAAACATTTGTTGCGAATTGAAAAGTTCGATTACTATTCATAGGAAAAGAATATAAATCTAAGTGTTATGATATTCAGTAAGTTAAAACATTTAATTTTAAGGGTTTATCATTATATTACACTTACAGAACCATATGCTATTGTTAGCAAACTGACCAGTAACTTGCATGGTTTCCTGTTTTGCACTTTCTTAAAAGAAACTCGATTCACTGGTTATTGAACTAGATTATGATAATGCAAACAAGTAAAAATTCATCAAGAAATGAAATCCATTCATAGTTCTTGTTTTCATTTTGAAAATGAAAAGAAAATGTAGTCAGCATGTTGACAAAAGCAAGCACATATTTAAAGTAGTACAAAATAAGTATTTAGTAATGCTGCACAGACATACAAATCCATAGCCACAACTCTCGATATACAAATCTCCCAATCCCAACCAAGATCCCATGACACCGTAGTATTACAGCGGTGGAAAGGACGATGGATGAGGACTTGCCATCTGAGGTAGTTTGGGCTGAGGTTAGGAATAGGAAAGGTGAGGTCACCCTGTTAGGAGTCTTTTACAGGCCTCCTAATAGTCCTAGAATCATTGAAGAAAGGATTGGGAAGGTGATTCAGGAGATGAGTGACAGTAATAGGGTGGTTGATATGGGGGACTTTAACTTTCCTGATATTGATTGGGAAAGCTATAGCTCAAGTTCGTTAGATGGGTCAGTGTTTGTTCAATGTGTGCAGGAGAGTTTCCTGACACAATATGTAGACAGGCCAACAAGAGGTGAGGCCATACTGGATTTGGTTCTGGGTAACGAACCAGGCCAGGTGTTAGAATTAGAGGTAGGTGAGCACTTTGGGGATAGTGACCATAATTCAGTGATTTTTACTCTCGTGATGGAGAGGGATAAGTGTGTACTACAGGGCAAGAATTATAGCTGGGGTAAGGGAAAGTATGATGCGGTGAGGCATGACTTAGGATGTGTGGCTTGGAAAAGTAGACTCCAAGGCAAGAGTGTAAATGATATGTGGAACTTGTCCAAGGGGCAACTATTGAGTGTCCTTGATAATTATGTACCTGTCAGGCAGGAAGGAAAGGGTCGTGCGAGGGAGCCGTGGTTTAATAAGGAATTGGAATCCCTTGTTAAATGGAAGAGGGCGGCCTATCTCAAGATGAGACGTGAAGGTTCAATTGGGGCGATTGAGAGTTATAGGGTAGCCAGGAAGGACCTGAAGAGAGAGCTAAAAGCAGCAAGGAGGGGACATGAAAGGTACTTAGTCGGTAGGATTAGGGAAAACCCTAAGGCTTTCTATAGGTATGTTAGGAATAAAAGAATGACTAGGGTAGGAATAGGTCCAGTCAAGGATAGTAGGGGGAAGTTGCGTGTGGAGGCAGAAGAGATTGCGGAGACACTGAATGAATACTTTTCTTCAGTATTTACACAGGAACAGGGCATTGTCG
>NC_057727.1:28553682-28568179 GCF_004010195.1 Chiloscyllium plagiosum
CTCAGTTGTAGATTTCACTTTTGAACGTGACTTGTGTAGTTACTAGTTCCTGATGAAGAGCTCATGCTCGGAGCATCGATTCCCCTGCTCCTTGGATGCTGCCTGACCTGCTGTGCTTTTACGACATAGAACATAGAAGATTACAGCGCAGTTGAGGCCCTTCAGCCCTTGATGTTGCGCCAACCTGTCGAACCAATCTGAAGCCCTTCTAAACGACACTATTCTATTTTCGCCCATATGACTATCCAATGACCGTTTAAATGCCCTTAAAGTTGGCGACTCAACTACTGTTGCAGGCAGTGCGTTCCATGCGCCTACTATTCTGAGTGAAGAAACTACCTCTGACATCTGTCCTATACCTATCACCCCTCAATATAAAGCTAAGTCCCCTCAGGCCAGCCATCACCGTCCAAGGAAAAAGGCTATCACTGTCCACCCTGTCTAACCCTTTGATTATCTTATATATCTCAATTAAGTTGCCTCTCAAACTTCTTCTCGCTTAATATATTCTTTTTTAATGCTGCAGTTTCTGCACACAGCTTCTTTCCAGCAGCAATTTGCTGCTGCCTGACATGTGTTTCCACAGCAGTGGCAGTTTTGTGTCTGCGTTGGTGCTTGTCCCTGGGCCACCATTTTGTGAACTCTCAGCCACCATTTTGTGAGGTGTTGACCTTCCTTGGCTGCGAGTTCCATCACGGTTGCCATTCCCAGCACTTTCATTTAAGTGTAGTCACCTTTGCGTCAGTAATCTCTTCTGGATCGCTTCACATCTTACGGCAGGCTGCTACAAAAGGTAGAGTCTCGTGGGATCTGAGGTGAGTCTGCGTTGGTGCTTGTCCCTGGGCCACCATTAAGGGGGGGTAGATATAGGACTGATGTTCGGGGTAGGTTCTTCACTCAGCGAGTCGTTAGTTCATGGGATGCCCTGCCAGTAACAGTGGTGGGCTCTCCCTCTTTATGGGCATTTAAGAGGGCATTGGATAGGTATATGGAGGATAGTGGGTTAGTGGAAGTTAGGTGGGCTTGGATCGGCGCAACATCGAGGGCCCAAGGGCCTGTACTGCGCTGTATTCTTCTATGTTCTATGTTCTATGACATTTGTATGAATCTCCTAAAATGGATGAATTTGCTATCAATTAGCTATAATTCTATACAATTGAACGAATGCAGTTTAAGCTGAAGACAGACTATTACAGAATTGAAGCAGAGAACAGGAAAAAGCAATTTCTTTTCAAGTTTTGCCTCTCAGATGCAGATTACTTCTTTTGGAGTCTTATTTATTATTCTCGTTTTGATTTAGCTTTCTCAATCTCTGTTATTGATGGATACAGTCCTGCCCAAATAATAAAGAATGGGGGTAATTATTATAAACCAACGCTAATTCCACTTGAGTGTATAATGATTTAAAGATTAATAAAATGCTCTAATAGTAATGGAAAAATATAGCATGGGACTACATGGAAATTACTGCAATCGGATGTGTGATGCCAATAACTGTTCTAAGACTTACTCCATTAACATTGACTCAGAGGTGCCGGTGTTGAACTGGGCTGGACAAAGTTAAAAATCAAACACCAGATTGGGTTTATTTGGAAGCACTAGTTTTCGGAGTGCCGCTTCTTCATCAAGCGGTTTGAAGGAACGGCGCTCTGAAAATGAGTGCGTCCAAATAAACCTGTTGGACAATAAACTGGTGTCGTGTGACTTTTAACTCTGTCCATTAGCATTCTTACAGAAGCTTTGGTTGAAAACTTAGAATGAGTGTATTTGGAAAATAAACTTTTGCGTTCTAAGTATTTTTTTTGAAAAAGTTAAGTGATCTTATCTGTACACTTGTACATATTTAGCTTTATTCCTCGGTGTTAAACATTTGATCAGATTCTAATATACACACACTATCCTGTGCACATTTTAGCTTATTACTACCATTGCTCTAGTTGCTTCAGATTTACAAATGAAAGACAACACACACAACACACAACACAGTTATACATCTATTAACACACACACAGTTATACATCTATTACAATTCACACAACTAAGTAACTAGATGCTACACAAACTTAAGATCGTGGCTGGGAAAATTAAATCCAGTGTGCAAAGTCCAGACGTGTAATGTTTAAAAACGTGTAATGTTAAGAATCTAATATCATCAAAGGTTGTCAGTGTCCAGTTAATCATTATTGGATAAGATTGGACATGAATATCTGATAAGAGTACAAGGTAATCTCATATTGGACTGGGTACATCAGTTGAATTGAAATTACTTTATATATGACATTTCCCTCAGCCACAAACCTTTGCCTCAGGGTGGGCCAGAAACAATGTCAGGATAAACATTACCATTATAAGTCACAAATGCCTCACATATCTGTTGTCACTGATAAGGTTAGCTGCCATTACATGTCTCTAAATCAGGCATGCATTAACTGTGACACTGCATGTCTACACGCATTTAAACTTATTGAAATCTGTCTCCAACAACTGGAGAGTGGATTAAAGCAACTGAATCATCCGTGCTGTGCTTAAGTGCACTTGGATGGAGATACAAGTACAACAGGCTGACATTCACAGTGGGCTGTTGATTTGAAGTGGCTTCTATTTTCAAGGATGGAGCTGGATCTACTGCACAAAATGCTCCAAAAAATTTTTTTTTTTTTTTTAAGAATTGTACTTTTATCAGTAGCTAGATGGACACCATTCCATCTATCCACAAATCTTCAGTAATATGACTGAAACATAATGTTTACTCAACACAGTTTTCACCTCTGATCCAATCTTTGGGTATTGGACTCCTCACTAAAGAAGATGGATTTCAAAAATCTTTCAAAGAAGCTACTTTTTAAAAAATGGGGTTCTTGTCAAGAACTCTGTGCCAAATATACAGGGAATGTTATAAGTGAAAGTGATATAGTACCATATAGTTTTAAGACCAAAGCAGGTAAGTGTTCACTTCGTTTCCTGTTTGAAAAAAAAGTGTTAATATTTTTAATATCACAGAACAGCAGAGTAACAGTATCCCAAACATGGCTGTTTGAAAACCAAAACAGTTAAATAAAACAAAAGTACAGACTTGGGAATTGCCTAACATTTATGCAATTGACCCTGCCCTTTTGTATTCAATGTTTATACTTAGCCCTCCTGTCTTGGATCCAACTCAGAATGGTGAATTGGTGTTCACACAAAATGCAGAATTTAAACAGCTCAAGACTGTATTGTGGGTTCATGTGTGTTTGGAACAGGCAACTCAAAACCAATAGAAGTCTGAAATCTGGCACTATCAGTTTAATGGATATCAGATGTGGGACACTAAAATACCAATGGAAAATTAATATGCTTAACCCTTTTCGATATTAATACTGTATGAATAATTGATTTATCCTATCTTGTAAAACATTTCTGACAATGGTATAAGTATATTTACTGGAATTAGGTTGATAGTTGTTCAATGATTTACTGAATTTATTGAAAATTTATAAAACAAAATTGTTTTGAAAATATTTCAAAATACAGTGTAAGAACTTTCAAAATCTTTACTTGTTGAAAGCCTATTTTCTCGTTCACCATTAAATGTGATTTGCAAAACCAGACAATACAAATAATTGTTTTAAATTCTAAAACATATGGATATGGAAGCAACGATAAAAGCAAATATATTGAGGTGTAGATCATTCATTGTTTCAGGTGTGTTTAACAAAAATTCTTCTGGAATGTGCAAACTATTAAAGTTTTGAACAAAGTTGGGTTATTATCTTTTAGCTGCAGAATCAAGATTAGAGTGGTGCTGGAAAAGCACAGGAGGTCAGGCAGCATCCGAGGAGCCTGGAGCAGGCTGGTACAATTGCAACATTTAAGAGGCATTTGGAAGGGTATATGAATAGGAAGGGTTTGAAGGGATATGGGCCAGGTGCTGGCAGGTGGGACGAGATTGGGTTGGGATATCTGGTCGGCAAGGACAGGTTGAACCAAAGGGTCTGTTTCCATACTGTACATCTCTGACTCTAATGACTCTAAATAGTTGCTGGTTTTCTTCACTGATTTTTCTTGAGTTGTTTTACGCACATTTAGGAGAACATAAATTTTTTTTGAAAAATAATCAATTTTCATTATTTTAAACTTGAACATAGACAGATTCTTTCTTAATACAACATTTTTTCCATATCTGGTCAAGTAGCTAAAATTAGTGCTCTATTCTGACTAGATCTAATATATCCCATATTCATTGTAGTGTTAGAATGAACTCAAGTACTATATAAAGAATTCTGAAATCATCATACCCTATTAACGACTTGTATGAGGAAAGTGAATGTACTACAGTCATGTTTGCAGATGACAAAAAAAAGGCAAGTGATGAGGATGACAGTCTGCAGAGGGACATAAAACAAGTTAAACAAATGGGCCTACTTCTGCTTTTACATCTTATGGTCTTTCACAGCCGAATGACAGTCGTAGGAACAGTTGATATCTTGTCTCAAATTCACAAAAATAATTGTTGTCCAGTTTTATAAAATCACCAATTAAGAGAAAAGGAAAGCAATGTTTTATAACATGTAAATAATTCTATTGTAAACACATAAATGAGGGCATTTAAGGCTCAAAACATTTCAATAAACTACAAAATAGCTAAAACCATGTTACAATTAGTCCAGGTTTAATGTGAGTTATTCACTACAGTCTATTTGTTAGTTATATATTCATAATTTCAATGACAAGTAGAAAGATATAAGAAATGGTGTTAGAATTCAAAATAATAATGACTTATAATTATTAAACTAATCCTAGTTTTAAGAGCAAATTGCTTATCCTTTAAGATTAGGATATTACTCCACTTCAAAGCAACCAAATACTATTTTTGCCTGATCACAATTTCATAGCTAAACATTTCTGCCATGTCAGGTTTTCTATTCAAGTCTGGGATGATTAAAGGGCCAAGGACTTTTTTCACTATCTTAAAGATGCTTCCCAAAAAGGTTGCACTCATTTTATGCACCCTGTGGCCAGTAAGGATATACCTTTCTCAAAACAAAATCCAAATTGAAAGAAATGAAAAACTTGCATTGCATGGTGCCTTTTGTGACCACATGGCATTCTTCAAGCCAATAAAGTACTCTTGAACAGTACTCTTCTGTAGGAGGTGCAGCATTTAATTTGTGTACAGAAAGATCATACAAATTGCTGTGAAATAAATTACGGTGGTCTGTTTATTAAGCAGTTGAGGGGAATGTTGCAATGTGAGCTTTTACATTCACCTGAAAAGAGGATCTTGGTTTAAGGTTTAACTTAATTGGTGCAAGTCTAAAAGTGCAATACACACTTAATACTGAAATATCTTGTGGTACAGTGGCAGTATATCTTTGAACCAGGAAGCCTGGGTTGAAGTCCCAACTGTTCCAGGTGTGTAATAACATCTCTGAATAGATTTATTAGAAAATAATCACCACGTTTTCAAATCTGTCATGTTGGAATTACTGTCCTCTTACTCAGAAGTAAGATTACTACAGTGGAGTTAAGGGAAATCCCTCTTCCCATGTGAAGAAATTACAAGGGGAGAAACAACTTAAATCAGGAGAAAGTAACAGAAAATCTTATTTTAAAAATGTAACTTTTGATTCACTGATAGAAAATCTCAGAACTGTTTCCTAACGTACTATTAAAAAAGTCATGAAAAATGTCACTAATAACAAAGCGTATTACTGAAAGTTCCCTTCTTTCCAGACCTTACCCTCCATTTCCATTTGAACTAAATTTGAATGTGCGCTTTGACTTCTTTGTGCTTCAAGTATTTATGTGGACTGGGTTGAAGTGAATACTATGTATCTATTCCAATGCCCCATGTTGGCATTTAACAAGTTTTCAAAAACACCACCATAAAGTAACAATTAGATTTCATTCTTTTGGGTTAATTTTCCACCAGAAATTATCACCTCCACTGTGTTGGTTGCTGAAGGACTAGATATCTATGTGTATTAATCATTGAAGGTTGCATGATAGATTGAAAAAAAGTAGTTAGTAGAGCATATAGCAAGTTGGTTTGATCAATAATTGCAGAGTACAAAAAACAAGGAGGTTATGATACCTTTATTGGCCTCAACTGGAGTACTGTGTTCAGTTTTGGGCACGACATGAGGAAAGATATGAAGACATTGGAGAGGTCTGCCAGGACCATGACTTTTTATTTTTAAAATTGTGGATTGAAATTAGAAAACGGTTTTAAAAACCAGTATTTGAAAGCATTGCTGTATATTTTGAAATCAAGAACCCTGACAACCATTACAGACATTGTATAAACAACTGTGTGAATAAACAGAAAAATGAGATATTATAGGAAACCTAATTTGAAAATCTTCAGAATAGCTCTCAATTACATAAAAACTTAAGCAACATACCAAAAATACTATTGTCTGATACATAATAAGTTGTGATTTATAGTTTAAATTTGAAAGGTTTTTTTTCCTCAGTTCAAGGTGTTAATGCTGAAGATTAGATTATTTTCCATTTCAGGCAGTGATGAAATCAAATGTTCCTTGTTTACTTATTGACAGTCAGATGCAGAGTAAATCTCCTTCAACACTTTATCCAGCAATATGCTTCAGTCTTAACTTCAGGTAGGCACCCCCAACTCCGTGTTTTTTTTCACAATTGACATTAATTTAGCAACTAATGAGTAGACCAGTTCAGTAACTGTCCTGAGCAGCACTTCAAGTTTAAAATAGATCAGTACTTACAGTTTGAATTTCTATAGAGAAGAAATGGGTCTTGGAGCTGAAACTCTAGATCTTTGTTGATGGGTTCAACTAAATTTTTCATGTTAAGTCGATTCATGATTGTAAAGCCATGGTAAGGAGATGCTGACCTGTGAAAAATAAGTTTTTTTAAAAATCTCAATTTTAATTTTAAACAAGACAATATATCAAATAGGTAATTAATACTTAGCACATTCCTGGAGAAATGAACACGAATTTCCATTTTATCAATTTTTTTTTACTAGTCTAAAAGGAAACTATTTTCTGAGACTATATTAGATAAGCATGCTTTTTTCCTGCTTTGGTGCCATCCACAGGTTCTAATCAGGGGCCCCTCTATAATTTTGTTTGCTGCCCTGCTACATAGATTTCCAAACATCATTTACTATTTTTGTTACAGTACTTAGTAGGATATCTGCTCAGATGTATATAAATATACATATTCATATGTGGCACAGTGGCTCAGTGGTTAGCACTGCTGCCCCACAGCGCCAGGGACCTAGGTTCAATTCCAGCCGAGGGTAACTGTCTGTGTAGAGTTTGCACATTCTCCCCATGTCTGGTGGGTTTCCTCTGGCTGCTCTGGTTTCCTCCCACAATCCAAAGATGTGCAGGTTAGGTGATTTGGCCATGCAAAATTGCCCATAGTGTTCAGGGATGTGTAGGTTACGTGCATTAGTCAGGAGTAAATCTAGGATAACTGGGTAGGGGAATGGGTCTGGGTGGGTTACTCTTTGGAGGGTTGGTGTGAACTTGTTGGGCCAAAGGGCCTGTTTCCACACTGCAGGGATTCTATGAATATGCCTTGGGGATCAATATGCAAATGGATTCCCTACAATTCACCACATATCAACAATTCCAGCCACTGAATAGTAGCCACTTACCCTGGCATTTTCTAAATGCGAGAATAAGGTAAATATGAAGCAGCTGAAAAACTGTTTTTCCTACAAGTCAGCTTTTCACTATAATCATTATAATCATGGATCAATTTTATTCACACAAAATGCAAGTGCCGTCACCTCAGACAGGACAATTCAGTTTCTCCCGAGAAATTTTGCTGACCCATTATTTTCGTGAATGTTGGCTGAAATTTGTAAGACTGCATCATATTACATACTTTTTAAAAATTTACTATGAAATTACTTCCAAAATGTCTCTGAATAGGCAGGTTTCTTGAAATAAAAAGCATTTAAATTTATAAAACACCTTTCATAAACTCAGGACATCACTTCACAATCAAGAAATTTTGAAGGGCAGTCATTGCTGTATTGTAGGAAACAGAAGCCAATTTGCAAACACTATCGCACAAACAGCAACAAAATATATTAAATTGAGTCTTGGTAATATAAAGAGGGATAAATAATCAGTATCTACTAATACCATTATGTTAGCCAATAAGTGGAGTGGGACTTGCAGAAGAAATCAAATCAAGTCTATTTATGAGGCAGAGTCTGTTTTTACTCAGCATAGTCAACTTAAACAGCATAATAGTGAGCAAAGTCTATTTAAAAAGCGTGCTTCTAAACACAAAACAACTCATGACTGAAATGCCAGCATAAATTTCTAAGAGCACTGATTCTCCAGGAAAAAGTAAAAGGTAGTTACACACGAAGTGCTCATGAAATATGAACTGAAGTCACTTCTATCAGTCTGTTCTTAGGTCATGAGTGACAAGGGAATTACCCAATACTCTCCATTTGAATCAAAAATTGTGCTTTTCCATATAAAGATGTAAATATCTGTGCTCTTGGAATAACATCACATGACCCTTTTACATCCCCCTGAGAAAATTGATATGGCCATGAATTCATGGCATAATCAAAAGACAATTTTTGGCAGTGCAGCATTCCCTCAGTGGTGGAACAGAGAATAACATTGTTGGATCGCTTTGATGGAGGTACTTCTGATGTTTGAACATTATTGAAAGTCTTGAGACCCATGTGTCAGGACACTTTTTAAATTTCTCACATTAGAGTCAGAGATGTACAGCATGGAAACAGACCCTTCGGTCCAATCTGTCCATGCCGACCAGATACCCTAACCCAATCTAGTCCCACCTGCCCATATCCCTCCAAACCCTTCCTATTCATATATCCTTCCAAATGCCTCTTAAATGTTGCAATTGTACCAGCCTCCACCACTTCCTCTGGCAGCTCATTCCATACACGTACTACCCTCTGTATGAAAAAGTTGCCCCTTAGGTCTCTTTTATATCTTTCCCTCTCACCTTAAACCTATGCCCTCTAGTTTTGGACTCCCCACACCCCAGGGAAAAGACCTTATCAAATTTATCCTATCCAGGCCCCTCATGATTTTGTAAACCTCTATAAGGTCACCCCTCAGCCTCCGACGCTCCAGGAAAAACAGCCTCAGACTGTTCAGCCTCTCCCTGCAGCTCAAATCCTCTAATCCTGGCAACATCCTTGTAAATCTTTTCTGAACCCTTTCAAGTTTCACAACATCTTTCTGATAGGAAGGAGACCAGAATTGCACACAATATTCCAAAAGTGGTCAATGTCCTTTTATAGCCGTAACATGACCTCCCAGCTCCTGTACTCAATACTCTGACCAATAAAGGAAAGCATATTAAATGCTTTCTTCACTATCCTATCTACCTGCGACTCCACTTTCAAGGAGCTATGAACCTGCACTCCCTTGGACGTTACCATTAAGTGTATAAGTCCTGCAAAGATTTGCTTTCCCAAAATGCAGCACCTCGCATTTATCTGAATTAAACTCCATCTGCCACTTCTCTGCCCATTGGTCTATCTGATCAAGATCCTGTTGTAATCAGAGGTAACCTTCTTCGCTGTCCACTACACCTCAAATTTTGGTGTCATCTGCAAACTTACTAACTATACCTCCTACATAAATGATTTGGATGTAAGCATAAATGATGAAAATTCCTTGTGGCACTCCACTGGTCACAGGCCTCCAGTCTGAAAAACAACCCTCCAACACCACCTCTGTCTTCTACCTTTGAGCCAGTTCTATATCCAAATGACTAGTTCTCCCTGTATTCAGTGAGGTCTAACCTTGCTAACCTGTCTCCCATGGGGAACCTTGCCGAACGCCTTACTGAAGTCCATATAGATCATATCTAACGCTCTGCCCTCAATCCTCTTTGTTACGTGAAAAAACTCAATCAAGTTTGTGAGACATGATTTCCCATGCACAAAGCCATGTTGACTACACCTAAATCAATCTTTGTTTTTCCAAATACATGTACATCCTGTCCCTTAGGTTTCCCTCCAACAACTTGCCCACCACTAACGTCAGGCTCACTGGTCTACAGTTCCCTGGCTTGTCCTTACCATCATCCTTAAACAGTGACACCATGTTAGCCAACCTCCAGTCTTCTGGCACCTCGCCTGTGACTATCGATGATACAAAAATCTCAGCAAGAGACCAAATCACTTGCCTAGCCTCCCACAGAGCTCTAGGTACACCTGATCAGGTCCTGGGGATTTATCCACTTTTATGCATTTTAAGACATCCAGCACTTCCTCCTCTGTAATGTGGACATTTTTCAAGATGTCACCATCTATTTCCCTACAGGCTATATCTTCCATGTCCTTTTCCACAGTAAATACTGATGCAAAATACTCGTTTAGTATCTGCCCCATCTTCTACGGCTCCACACCAATACCGCCTTGCTGATCTTTGAGGCGCCCTATTCTCTCCCTAGTTATCCTTTTGTCCTTAATGTATTTGTAAAAACCCTTTGGATTCTCCTTAACTCTATTTGCCAAAGCTATCTCATGTCCCCTTTTTGCCCTCCTGATTTCCCTCTTAAGTGTACTCCTACTGCCTTTATAGTCTTCTAAGGATTCACTCGATCTATCCTGTCTATACCTGACATATGCTGCCTTCTTTTTCTTAACCAAACCCTCAATTTCTTTAGTCATCCAGCATTCTCTATACCTACCAGCCTTTCCTTTCATCCTAACAGGAATATACTTTGGATTTGCGTTCTCATTTTTGAAGGCTTCCCATTTTCCAGCCGTCCCTTTACCTGCGAACATCTGCCCCCAACCAGCTTTCTAAAGTTCTTTCCTAATACCGTCAAAATTGGCCTTTCTCCAATTTAGAACTGCAACTTTTAGATCTGGTCTATCCTTTTCCATCACTATTTTAAAACTAAAAGAATTCAGGTCACTGGCCCGAAAGTGCTCTCCCACTGACACCTCAGTCACCTGCCCTGCCTTATTTCCCAAGAGCAGGTCAAGTTTTGCACCTTCTCTCGTAGGTACATCCACATACTGAATCAGAAAATTGTCTTGTACACAGTAAACAAATTCCTCTCCATCTAAACCCTTAACACTATGGCAGTCCCAGTCTGTGTTTGTTGTTGAAACTTTATTGCTGGAACAGCACAGCAGGTCAGGCAGCATCCAGGGAACAGGAGATTCGACGTTTCGGGCACAGGCCCTTCTTCAGGATTCCTGAAGAAGGGCCTGTGCCCGAAACGTCGAATCTCCTGTTCCCTGGATGCTGCCTGACCTGCTGTGCTGTTCCAGCAATAAAGTTTCAACTTTGATCTCCAGCATCTGCAGACCTCACTTTCTCCAGTCTGTGTTTGGCAAGTTAAAATCCACGACCATAACCACCCTATTATTCTTACAGATAACGGAGATCTCCTTACAAATTTGTTTCTCAATTTCCCTTTATTAGGGCATCTATAATATAATCCCAATAAAGATGATCATCCCTTCCTTATTTCTCAGTTCCACCCAAATAACTTCCCTGGATGTATTTCCAGGAATATCCTCCCTCAGTACAGTTGCAATGCTGTCCCTTATCAAATTCACCACTCCCCCTCTATCCTTCCTGTAGTATTTGTATCCTGGAACATTAAGCTGCCAGTCCTGTCCATCCCTGAGCCATGTTTCTGTAATTGCTATGATATTCCAGTCCCATCTTCCTAACTATGCCCTGAGTTCATCTGCCTTCCCTGTTAGGTCTCTTGCATTGAAATAAATGCAGTTTAATTTATCAGTCCTACCTTGTTCTCTGCTTTGTCCCTGCCCTGACCATTTGTCTTGCCTTTTTTCTCAACTGGACCAGTCTCAGATTGATTTCTTTCCTCACTATCTCCCTAGGTCTGACCCCCCCCCACTAGTTTAAATCCTCCCGAGCAGCTCTAGCAAGTCTCCCTGCCAGTATATTAATCCGCATCTAATTTAGGTGCAATCCGTCCTTCTTGTACAGGTCACTGTAATTTTAGTAGAAAGGCATAAAGAATTGGGAAATAGCCATTTTTAAAATGGAAAGCTATTTATCTATTCCCTCACAATAATAACTTGCTTGCTTATTGCATTTTGAAAATGCCCCAAGATGCTTCACAAAGGCATTATTAGCACAATTTGATATTCACTATAAAAAACACGAGAACTGACAAAATAAATTTGGTCAAAGCCATAGGTTTTAAGGAGGATCTTGAAAGTAGTTAGTGTTACAACACAGGGTAAACCACGCTGCAAATTTAAACCAGATGCACAGAAAAGCTCACCTTGCACCGTAATCTGTTCAACTGAGTGGCAAGGAGCTATCCCAATTATCATTATTTAAAGAAAAAATTAACAATTTTATTCTTTAAGTCCGAAAGAGAACATTAGACAACTACTTAGAACTCCTTTCTCTTAAACCTATTTTTTACCTCCCACTCTATAATACTGGTCTGATTAAAACCCCGACAAAGATTTACAAAAAACAATCTTGTTTCAAAACCAGCTCGCTGTGTTAATTCTCCCCTGTAGATTCTTCTGGGTCATCTTTTCTTCAGTCTTCTTCTGCACAAATTTCTTATGGACAGGTACCTTTCAGAGAACTATTCTGCTCACAGTCCTTGGTGCTTGGCTGGTCTTTGCTGTTCTGGTCAACTGTTCAAAATACCCGATTCTCTTTATCCCAAAACATCGGACCATCTCATTGGTTTGATGTCATCAAAACATTAAAATTCAAATTCAATTAGGATTTTGGTATCTTGGGGCATAAGCTGATTGGCTGAATTCAAATTTGTTGTGAACCATGGCAATGCAGTTCCAGTTTTTGCGTTTCAAACCAACTGTTATATTTTTAAATTGTTTAGCACACTGTGCTTTCAGTGAGAGCTTTCACACTCTCAAGTAGTACAGTACACATCTACACTTTCATAACATTAGTACGAAGAAGGGATTTAGGGAGAACATTCCAAAATTTAGGGCAATTTATTGACAACACTCTTCCTCACCAGGATAGAGATCAATTGGTAATTCCAAAACTACTTGCTCCTCATAGCCCAAGGGGTTACTCTTTTTTTTCTCCATTTGCTTTTCTAGTTGGGGAAAACACAAAACTGAATAAGATTATTTAAATTTCCACTACTTATTCTAATGTATAGCCCAGTTTTGAAACAATCTTGATCCATGTATCCAGTTGCCATATCAAATCAACAAAGATTGTCTTCTAATTAGAGGACCAATCCTGCTGCCTCTTACTGTCAACCTTTCTCTGAGCAGATTCTAATTGTGATAAGCTGTTTATAAGTATAAAGAAATAAATGGTAAAGCAAATGCTTCAGTGAGTTATAACAGAAATATTTTGAAGTCCTAACACACAGTTATAACAGAACTCTTACTCAGTATGTGCCCTAACATCAAAACAAAGCAATCTTTAAGTTCACAACTAAGTTGATGATCTGAATTCACTTTTGCTCAAGTTGAATAATACAGAATCCATCACGAAGCTTAATTCAACCTGACATCAGAGTTATCCGCGTTTAAAAAGAATCAGCGTACAGTCAAAATCCATTACTTAAATAAAGCAGGGCTCTCTGTCTCCAAAATGTCACTTATACTTTGGAAGATATGTCTCCTACTCATACAAAAATTGATTAAATGCTACAAGAAACAACTTACCTCGTTTTTGGCAATGCCGAGGGTTACAGGAAATCAATTTGTTTTAATCCTAATTTATATTTCAGCAGGAGAAGACTTAGTTAAAAGGTAGATTTGTATATGTGAAATTGTTTTATTTTGAAGAGATGTATTCAAAAGAACAGTACGCACAGGAACACACCCTTCACCCCACCAAAACTGTACCAATACATGACTTCCTAAACTAAAATACTTTTACCTCTATGTGGTCCCTATCCCTCTATTCCCTACCTATTTATCTGTCAAGATACCTCAAATGTTGCTGCTATATTGGCCTCCACCACCTCTGGCAGCACATTTCAGGAACTTATCCTCAGTGTAAGAAAACTTGCCTCTCATCTCCTTTAATTTAGCCCCTTCTACCTTAAACCTATGATATCTAGTATTTGGCACTTCTACCCCAGGAGAAAGACTGACTACCCATTCTTGCTTTGCTACTCAAAGACGTGGGGGCAGGGTTAGGCGTGGTGACAGAGATCGGCGTGGGATCACCAGGAAGACCATCACCGACAGATTCGCGGCTTCCGCGGGGTCCACGGCTATCGGGAACAACACAATTTCTGCCGTCACCACAGCCGCTTCCGCCCCCTGGGTTGCTGTCGCCGCAGCCACTTCCGCCCCCACGCCGATCTCCATCACCACGCCTAGCCCCGCCCCACACCAATCTCAGTTTGCACGCCAAACCCCGCCCCACACCGAACCCCACCCCGCCCCGATCTCCGTCCCTGCCCTGATTCCCGCCCCCATGCCTAACTCCGCCCCCACTCCCAGCTCCAGCCCCACACCAGGTCCTAGCCCCCACACCAGGTCCTAGGTCCTAGCTCCCAGCCCTGCCGT
>NC_057727.1:28570683-28578297 GCF_004010195.1 Chiloscyllium plagiosum
CTATCACCCTCATCTTAACCTCCTTCCACCTATCGCATTTCCAACGCCCCTCCCCCAAGTCCCTCCTCCCTACCTTTTATCTTAGCTTGCTTGGCACACTCTCCTCATTCCTGAAGAAGGGCTTATGCCCGAAACGTCGATTCTCCTGCTCCCTGGATGCTGCCTGACCTGCTGCACTTTTCCGGCAACACATTTTCAGCCAACATCCTGGTTAAGCCTTTCTGTACCCACTCCAAATCTTTCGGGTAAAAAGGAGAAAGTGAGGACTGCAGATGCTGGAGATCAGAGCTGAAAAATGTGTGGCTTGAGGCATGGCACTCATCCACAGATTCAAATCAATAAACACATCGACCTGGATCCAATATACCGACCACTGCAATGGACAGCTGGAACTGACAACCGGAAGCGGCAGATTCAAACCACTACAAATGCCGGAAAAAACATCACAGAAGTGTTTCACAGGAAGCTCCCAAGCACTGAGGATGTCACCTAGACAGGGGACGAAACGTCTGCAACACAAATTCCCAGCTCGACGAACAGAACCACAACAGCTTTTAAAAGATTCCCACATGCCAGATCTGGAATTACCCTTAAATAGCTGCCCCCAATTTACATTCCCCTGACCTGCCTAATATTGTGATAGCTAGCCTTTCCTTAATTAAGTCCTTTCACCCAAGGTCTATTCTTATCTGTTAATAGACCTTTCACCCAAGGTCTATTATTCCTGAAGAAGGGCCTGTGCCGAAACGTCGAATCTCCTGTTCCCTGGATGCTGCCTGACCTGCTGCGCTGTTCCAGCAATAAAGTTTCAACTATTCTTATCTGTAATAACTTAGAACTTACAGAATTATGCTCACTGTTAATGTTTTTAAATTTATAAAAAGCTGCCCATTTTGAATGCTAATTTTGCATACTTTTATAGAATATTTGATGTAATGATCCACATACATCGCTTTCTCATTAAATCATAAATTATTTGACCAAACAAAAAACATATTTACAAATTTGAAGCTTATCGCTGACTACACTAACCAGTCCCATGCTACAGGATCTGTATTATGTTTTCCATGGATCTTCTGCAGAGTCTAAGTTAGACGTGAGAAAGCTGAACCGAAATACATCATCACCAGACTACTTCACTTCCCAAAACATTGCTTGTAGATACTATAATTGGATGGGAAGACAAAGGGTTCACTTCACCATAAGCTAACTGGTGTCACCAAATGGCAAATGTATCACTGAACATGGAAAATGAATTTGGAAAATCTGTAGTTTTCTTAAAGTTACTAATTTTTGTTTCTAGGTGGCCAGTAAATTAAATGAACTTAGGCAGTGCCCTCCAATGGAAGCTATACAATGAAACAAGAAAATGTTTGAAATATAGCATTCATACTTTAACCATAAAGCAAATAGACTTACAAATGAACAAATCAGTTGACATAAAATCTCTTTTTGTAGATCAAAGTTCTTGTTCCTCAATGATCTTTCCCTCACAAAAAACAACAAATGATATTTTTCACATCCTGAGCATGTCCATGACTAGTAGGCATCACATGGTATACAGGGTCTTGCAGACAAATATATTTTAGCTTAATGGCAAGATATCCTTTCGTCTTTGTTGGAACCTTGTTACATTTTGACTCATTTTAGTCTAATTGGACAACATTGCTCCCTGCTGTTCCTAAACAGGGCACTTTCTGCAATGAGTGATTGGCACCCTTATTTCTCTAATAAAAGCCCAAGTGTTTGCAAGTCAAACAATTACTTTTAAGGAACTGTCATCATTGCATTGGTAAATACCAGCAACCACTTCTTGTACAGCCAGATCCAAAGCAGCACTGACATAACTACTTCACCTTTCGAGACATTGAGTGATAACTACTAGTGAAGATTCTTCCCCTGCTTTTCTTGAAACAGTAATAATTGGATCTTTCAAATCCACACAATTAGCATCTTGACAATGCAGTATTCTTTCAGCAATATTATGAATGGTCTAACTAGATTATTTGGTCTCACTATTGTGTCTTATTTCCTTCACTGGCTGAAACTGGGACATTGAGCACAGTCACTGAGCAACATTTTAACAGTTGATTACAAATATTAGTTCACTTAATCATTACATTTAATATGGTATTGAAATATATCACAGAACAGTTTTCATTCTTCACTTGCCCCTCCAAACCAGCAAGTGGTGGTGAATTATATGCTTGTTAAAGTATGTTCTCCTGCTTTGGGATATAGAAGAGTAAACCTTGAAAAACAATTCACTGGAAGTTGCATTTAAAAACATTCCTGGTATACACAAACATACCTGGTATATACAAACAAAGTACCTTCTACATCAGTCTTCTCCTGTGTGAAGAAAAGAAAACAAAGTTAAGCCATCCAATGGCAAGGCTCTCACAATTCTGAAATAAAGCATTCATTGTAACCTGCAAAACTTACCTCTTGCCCTGCAACACTTCATTTGTTAACTACAAGAAATTCTTCATAACTCAAAAGACAATTAGATTACACGCTAGTTTAACAACTAGCTAATTCAAGCTGAACGTCTCTCAATTATGAGGTCCACTACTTTCCTGCAGACTACTAGGTGCAGTATGATCGTCCACTCTGTCAAAACAGTAATATAACTGAAGTAAGTATGATGCAGACTTTAATGACAGTAGCCAAGAAGTTGTCAGTTTGCCCCATCAAGGTTCTTACCAAATGAAATGATGTGGAGATACCACTGTTGAACTGGAGTGGACACAGTCTGAAATCACGCAACAAATTGATTTGAAAGCACAAGCTTTCGGAGCTTAACCCCTTCATTCTACGCTCCAAAACCTTGTAATTTCAAATAAACCTGATGGACTATAACTTAGTGCTGTGTGATTACTAAAAGAAAACCATTCAATGGAAGGTTAAATAGAGTCATGGAATAGTCATAGCACAGAAGATGGTAATTTAGCTAGTCATGCTCACACCAACTCCCTGAACAGCAAATCAGCTAGTCTCATTCCACAATCCTTTCCACGTAGCTGTGAAACCTTTGTTTCCCTTCAAATCCTTAGCCAATTGTCTTCTGCCAATGACCCTATTCAAGACCATCAGTTAGAAGAAGAAATCCAGCTACCAGTAATTAAATGACAACTACACGACATTTCACTTGTTTAATAAAATCAAAAACTGTATTATACATCAGGAAGAATTCAACAAATTAAGCTTGATTACATCAACCCAATCACTGATTAGGACTTACGCTGTAAACTCACTTCTACCTTAAGAGTTTCCTTCCTGTACCAACTCCACAGGGTTGTTATTTTTTGTATAAATCAATTCAAAAAATGTAATGGAAGTCCTTCTGTTAATTTCTCTTAAGCTCTAGCACTGACTGTTGAGTCTCCAGCAGTGGCTCAAAACATTAGAGAACACCCCTTGGTCTTCTATAGTTTCAAACCGGAACCAAGCTGATTACTTCTAGCAGGACTCCAGTTGCAACTCGATTAACTGACTCTTAGAGGATTTCAATAGATTGATTTCATTAACTTATGGCTAAATAAATATTCCAACTTTTAACTTTTGCCAATTTTGGCTTATGGAAAATATCAGCTCCAAATTGCAGGCTACAGCATTGTCTATCAATCTTGTATTTATGCTGTTTAAGATGGAGGATGTCTGTTTTTCTCTCTTGTACTATAGCCAAATTTGTGGATTCCACAAGAATAGGTAGGAAGGCAAGTGGTAAGCATGGCACAAAAAGTGTCTGCACAGGTTAAGCAAGTGGACCAAAATTTTACAGATGGAATATAATGTGGGGAAATGTGAGGTTATACACGTTGGCAGGAAGATTAGAAGAGTTGAATATTATTTAAGTGAAAAAGGACTACAGAAAGTCACCAAACAGATGGATTTGGGAGTCCTTGCACATGAATCATAAAATGCTAGCAAAAGTTCAACAGATAATAGGGAAGGCAAAAAGAATGTTGGTCTTTATTTCAAAGGGAACAGGAATCTAAAAAGAGAGATTTTGCGAAATCTATACAAGGCAATAGTCAGACTGCAGCTGCAATACGGTGAAAAGGGATCCAAAATTTATGTCAGGGTAGATAATTTGACACTCTCAAGATTGGAATAATAAAAACTTTCATTTTACTGAAAGTCTATTTTATTTCTGCTGTCAGTTTCATGCTGAAACACTACAAAGGTATTTTAATCAAATATAGGAGTTTGGAAGTCATGTTACATCTGGACAGGACATTGGTCTTAGAATATTGTGTGCAATTCTAGTCTCCCTGCTGTTGGAACGATGTTGTGAAACATGAAAGGGTTCAAAAAAGATTTACAAGATGTTGCCAGGGTTGGAGGATTTGAGCCATAGGGAGAGGCTGAATAGGCTGGGGCCGTTTGTCCTGGAACATCAGAGGCTGAGGGGTAACCTTTATGGAGGTTTATAAAATCATGAGGGGTGTGGATAGGATAAATAGGCAAAGTCTGTTCCCTGGGGTGGGGGAGTCCAGAACTAGAGGGCATAGGTTTAGGGGGAGATGGGAAAGATTCTTTCACGCATGCATGGAATGAGGTGCCAGAGGAAGTAGTGGAGGCTGGTACAATTGCAACATTTAAAACACATTTGGATGGATGTATGAGTAGGAAGTATTCAGAAGGATATGGGTCAAGTGCCTGCAACGGGACGAGATAAGGTTGGGATATCTGGTCGTCACGGAGGGGTTGGACCAAAGGGTCTGTTTCCATGCTGTACATCTTTATGACTGAGATAATGCTGGCATTGGAGGCAATCCAAAGAAGGTTCAGTGAGCTGATCCCAGGTACAGAGGAACGATACAGTGAGTAGAGATTGGGCCTGTACTCACTAGAACATAGAAGTATAACAGGTCACCTCATTGAAATATGAGATTCTTAAGAGACTTGGGGTAAATGCAGTATGGTTGTTTCTTCTTCTGAGAGAGTTTAGGGCTGGGGCCTAATCTCAGCCTGAGGGGTCACACATCTAAAATTGTGATAACGAAAAATTGTGACAAGGAGAAATTTCTTCTGAAGCTAGTGAATCAGTGGAAATCTTCATTGCAGAAGGCTGAAGTTGATTTTTAATTAGTAACAAGGGTAATGGAGAAAAAGCAGGAAAGTAGAATTGAGGACACAGATCAGCTATGATCTTATTGAATGGCAGAGCAGATTTGATGGACTGAATGGCCTACTTCTACTCCCATCTCTTATGGACTTCCAAGGAACTACAACTACAGAAGACCCAAAGATAACACAGTCTCTTAGCTGCCTTATCAAATACAGTCAGTCTTGCTTGCCATGGCTAAACTAAATTTAGAAATAGATGAAAAAAAAAATTCTCTTCATTCCAAGCATCGCAAAAGACAACGTTACACAAATGGTCAGTTCCCAGATAAAAGTTCTAATTAATTTCCTTTTTATTCCAAGACTTTTGTTTAATGTGGGAAATCACATGAATAACTGGTCAATTAGTGCAATAACTACAAACATCATAGCCAGCATTTTTCAATGGCCAGATTGTGATTTCTGCAGCCTGGAGGAGAGTGGCACACAGGAACCCTGTGGAATACCTGATGCAATAGACTCTAAAGGAATCGACTGAGAAATAGAATCTATCCTTTACACCATGGTCCTGACACCCTGCAGTCTAACCTCAACACCCAACCCTGCCATTCCCTAAATTCTAAAATCAACCCGTTTGGAAATATTTGTACATACTCCTGCAGCAAGTGAGACTGGAGCCTGGGCTTCCTAGCAACCCACTTTTTTTTCAAATTTCTGAATCAACCCCTTCAGAGACGTTATCACGTAACTCTGGGTACTTGAACCCAAGCCTCCTGGTCCAAAGATACAGACATTCCCACTGTACCACAATAGCCCTCATTCCCATGTCTCCAGTTCTTTCATTCAGCCCACCTGCTGTTTATGATCTTAAATTTCTAGCTGTTCACTTCCTAAGTTACAATAGCCCTGATCTTTTAAGTACAATGTTGTGGCTATTACGGAGACATGGGTAGAACAGGGACAGGATTGGCTGTTGCAGGTCCCAGGGTTTAAATGTTTTAGTAGGGTCAGAGGTGGGAGTAAAAGAGGGGGAGGTGTGGCATTGCTTGTCAAAGATAGTATTACAGCTGTGGAAAGGACGATGGATGAAGACTCGCCATCTGAGGTAGTTTGGGCTGAGGTTAGGAATAGGAAAGGTGAGCTCACCCTGTTAGGAGTTTCTTACAGACCTCCTAATAGTCCTAGAAACGTAGAAAGGATTGCGAGGATGATTCAAGAGAAGAGGGAAAGTAATAGGGTGGTTGTTATGGGGGACTTTAACTTTCCTGATATTGATTGGGAAAGCTATAGCTCAAGTTCGTTAGATGGGTCAGTGTTTGTCCAATGTGTGCAGGAGGGTTTCCTGACACAATATGTAGATAGGCCAACAAGAGGTGAGGCCATACTGGATTTGGTTCTGGGTAATGAACCAGGCCAGGTGTTAGAATTAGAGGTAGGTGAGCACTTTGGGGACAGTGACCACAATTCGGTGACTTTTACTCTAGTGATGGAGAGGGATAAGTGTGCACTACAGGGCAAGAGTTATAGCTGGGGGCAGGGAAATTATGATGCGGGGAGGCATGACTTAGGATGTGTGGCTTGGAAAAGTAACTCCAAGGCAAGAGTGTAAATGATATGTGGAACTTGTCCAAGGGGCAACTATTGAGTGTCCTTGATAATTATGTACCTGTCAGGCAGGGAGGAAAGGGTCATGCGAGGGAGCCGTGGTTTAATAAGGAATTGGAATCCCTTGTAAAATGGAAGAGGGCGGCCTATCTCAAGATGAGACGTGAAGGTTCAATTGGGGCGATTGAGAGTTATAGGGTAGCCAGGAAGGACCTGAAGAGAGAGCTAAAAGCAGCAAGGAGGGGACATGAAAGGTCCTTAGTAGATAGGATTAGGGAAAACCCTAAGGCTTTCTATAGGTATGTTAGGAATAAAAGAATGACTAGGGTAGGAATAGGTCCAGTCAAGGATAGTAGTGGGAAGTTGCGTGTGGAGGCGGAAGAGATTGGGGAGACACTGAATGAATACTTTTCTTCAGTATTCACTCAGGAACAGGGCATTGTTGTCGATGAGAATACTGAGGCACAAATAAGTAGAATGGATGGCTTTGAGGTATGTAGAGAAGAGGTGTTGGAAATCCTGGAAAAGGTGAAAATAGATAAGTCCCCTGGGCCTGATGGCATTTATCCTAGGATTCTCTGGGAAGCAAGGGAGGAGATTGCAGAGCCATTGGCCTTGATTTTTATGTCCTCTTTGTCTACAGGAGTAGTCCCAGAAGACTGGAGGATAGCAAATGTGGTTCCCTTGTTCAAAAAGGGGAGTAGGGATAGCCCTAGTAACTATAGGCCGGTGAGTCTCACTTCTGTTGTGGGCAAAGTCTTAGAGAGAATTGTAAGGGATAGGATTTATGAACATCTGGATAGGAATAATGTGATCAAGGATAGTCAGCATGGTTTTGTGAAGGGAAAGTCGTGCCTCACAAACCTTATTGAATTCTTTGAAAAGGTGACAAAGGAGGTTGATGAGGGGAAAGCGGTAGATGTGGTATAAATGGAT
>NC_057727.1:28579235-28589375 GCF_004010195.1 Chiloscyllium plagiosum
GGGTTCAGAGGAGGTTTACCAGGATGTTGCTTGGTATGGTAGAAAGATCGTATGAGGAAAGGTTGAGGCACTTGGGGTTGTTTTCATTGGAGAAAAGAAGGTTTAGGGGTGACTTGATAGAGGTGTACAAGATGATTAGGGGTTTAGATAGGGTCGACAGTGAGAATCTTTTTCCACGTATGGAGTCAGCTATTACAGGGGGGAAAACCTTTAAATTAAGGGGGGATACGTATAGGACAGATGTTAGGGGTAGGTTCTTTACTCAGCGGGTCGTGGGTTCATGGAATGCCCTGCCAGTAGCAGTGGTGGACTCTCCCTCATTATGGGCATTTAAGTGGGCATTGGATAGGCATATGGAGGATACTGGGCTAGTGTAGGTTAGGTGGGCTTGGATTGGCGCAACATCAAGGGCCGAAGGGCCTGTACTGCGCTGTATTCTTCTATGTTCTATGTACAAAAACTTCTAAGCCTGTTTGAATTTTATTTACTTCAGGGTTATTTTACCAGGTTCTCAACCAGATACCACCATTTTCTGCAAATGAAAACATTAATCCGAAAATCCAAGAGTTATATTCTAAAATATACAATAGATTAGATACTCAACATTTTTCAAAACACAACTGAATCAACCTCCACTACATGCTCAGGGGTTACATTCAAGATCCTTCTGTTTGACTCTAAGATGAGCAAAAGTCCGATAGCACGGAGAAAGGCCCTTTGGCCCAAACTGGTACATGTCAACCAAAAATGTCCACCTACCCTAACCTTACTTCCCTGCACTTGGCCCATATCCTTCTAAGCCTTTCCTATCCATGTATTTATCCAAATGCCTTTTAACTGTTGTTAAATGTGCTTGGCTCAACCACTTCCACTAACAGCTTATTCCATACGCGTACCACTCTGTGTAAAAAAGTTACCCCTCAGGTTTCCTTTTATTCCTTCCCCTCTAACCTTAAACTGATGCCCTCTAGTCCTCGATTCCCAAATCCTGGGAAAAAGACTGAGTGCATTCATCCCATCCATGCCTCTCATGATCTTATACACCTCTAAGGAGCTCCCTCAGTCTCATATACTCTAAAGAAAAACGTCAGAGCTTGTCCAACCTCTCCCTATAACTTAGACCCTCGAGTCCTGACAACGTCCTTGCAAATTCCTTCTGCACTCTTTCCAGTTTGATAACATCCTTCCCACAGCAAGGTGACCAAAACTGAACACAATACTCCAAGTACAACCTCACCAACATCCTGTACAATTGCATCATAACTTTCCAACTTCTATGAAGGCCAGTGTGCCAAAACCTTTCTTCACTGCCCGATGTACCCATGACTCCACTTTGAGAGAACCTTGCACCCGGAGTCTAAGATCCCTCTGTTCCACTACACTCCTTAAGGCCCTACCATTCGCCATGAAACTCCTACCTTGATTTGACTTTCCAAAACACAAGTCTTCACACTTAGCTATATTCAACTCCATTTGGCATTTCTCAGCCCAGCTGGTCAAAGCCCTGCTGCAATTTGTGACAACCTTCCTCTCTGTCCCTATTACCTCCTATTTTAGTGCCATCTGCAAACTTACTAATCATATCTTGCACATTCTCATCCAAATCATTGGTATAGATAATAAACAGCAATGGGTCCAGCACCAATCCCCAAGGAACTCCACTCATCACAGGCCTCCATTCCGACAAGCATCCTACCATCAAGCCAAATCATGTTGAGTTTGTTGGAGTTATATTTGCTGCAAGCTCCGGAGAGGTTTCTCATTGAATCTTACCACATTAATTGTTGTTCCCACCCCAAAGATTTGTATCATATCCATTTTTCATCTCATCCTACCACACACTGTTCTCAGAACAGCTCTCTACACACTGGATATCCTAGAACTGACCAACATTCCTGATGCAAATACCATTTTCAAAAGCACATTATACAACCAGACACACACTCACTGTCAGTCCAGAGCTGCCTTGCATGGTTTCTGACACTGGGCTCAGACTTGGCAAATGGGGAGATCTGTGCCCCATTTTGCAGACAGTGGCCTGGAGGTCCTGCTAGAAGGGACAGCATACAGGTGGGACATCTTCTTCTCAAGGACTAGGGTTGGAAGCCATATCATCAGATCATGATAAACTGCTCTGAGTTTGCCACTGTTATAAAACACAAAGTTTGCCACCTGGAGGAAAGCCCAGCATCTTCTGTTACCTCACACTCACTCTCTGCTATTGTATTCACCTCCCTCAAAGCTTTAACACTGTATTGCCTTAAATACCTTCCTCACTTGCCATCCCCCACACCAACAATCCCCATTACCACTAACCTTGCATGCCCTTTGTGCTGGCTACTCATTCACTTGGGATACTTTCCCATTTCCACCTGCAGTATTAGTTGCGCCACTCACTTTCACCTTCAGTTTGCTGTTGGTTCTTTTGCAGTCACATTATACCAACACCCCGTGGTTCTTCACCCTTCTGCAAATTAGAACATTTTCCTCCATTTTCTGTGCCTGGGCCATTCAATGTTTCAGTCACCCTGACCAAACTTTGGTAAGCAAAACAAACCCAGCTACTCCAATTTATTTATTACTTAAAAACTGGAACAGAAATGGAAACAATAAATTCACAAGTTTTCTATTAATAAAGAATCTTTCACAGATTTCACTAAGTCAATTAAAATGAGAGTTTTCCTCAAAGTTGACATGTCATCTCTCTCG
This sequence comes from Chiloscyllium plagiosum, assembly GCF_004010195.1. Classification (NCBI taxonomy): domain Eukaryota; kingdom Metazoa; phylum Chordata; class Chondrichthyes; order Orectolobiformes; family Hemiscylliidae; genus Chiloscyllium; species Chiloscyllium plagiosum. The sequence continues at coordinate 28,581,945 of NC_057727.1, forward strand.
TTCTAAGTGGCCTTCAGATCTTGAAAATTTTAACTTGAGGTTAGTCACACAGAAAAAAGGATTAAATGAGCCCCCTCAAAAAAGGACAGAGAATAGAGTGGGAATTATTAGTACCCGATGTTGAGGCGTTGGGAGTGGGGGGGAAAGGTTTGTCAGATGTAATTAATTGAAACATTTAATGTAAATTGAACAGATGCTCAATATGTCAATTGCTTCAGTCAGTTGATAAATCATAACTCAGACGATGAATAGGGTTTTAAACTAAAACAGTGGGGTGGTGGGAGTCTATTTGAAGGAAAGTTTAGAAATATAAAAAGAAACCAAGGAAACTGCAATTTCGCACTTTGGTAAAGACAAGGGAATGGGACAGAACATGATATACAGCCTACAAGCCAGTTATGCTAATCAATATGACCAATGCGAATCAGATTGTAGCCTTTGTGCCACTCTTGTTCCCTCACAACTCAAGTCTTCCAAAGTCCCAGAAAGATACTTAGGTAAGGTTATAAATATTTGAGCATAGGCTGTCCATATATTTATGAAAAGGTTCTGGGATAAGATAGCTAATTAGTTTTGTGCCTGATGCAAGGTTAATATGTTTCATGTTCTCATGGCAAGGAGGGCAGAGGAGGATATTCCTGCAATCAGGTAATAGGCTTCTTTACAAATCAATGAACATAAGTGACAATAAAGGTTCTTTGTGGTCAGAGAGAGAAAACACTGCTTGATGTTGCAAGGTACAACAGCCGGATGCAAAGGGAAGATGGTCTTTATTCAAGGAGGTATATTCTGCAATCTTCTACAAATCCTTGGAGATGGATTCTGTTTCCCCCAGCATAACAAAAGAGGCTTTGTTGCCAGTAGTAGCCTTAAGAATCATCTCCAAAAAAATGAGGAAAGCATTTAGAGACATTAATCAAAATAATACTGCTCATTAAGAGCAGATAAAAACTCATTGGAAACTGAATAAAAACTGTAGACTGCTTGAGAAAACTGTACGCCCCTGGAGAGTACATAGGGTCTACGAATACAATGGTAATGTAGATTCTACAGAAGAATAGGAAAATAATGTCTAAATAGCTAGCTGGAGTTTTTTGAAGTAACAGAAAAGTTCAATGAGATTCATGCTGTTGATGTGTATATGGAATTTCAGAAGGTATTAGATTAAGTGCCAAACAACAGATTTGGGAGGAAAGTTATTGGTCATGGTATATGAGGGACAGTAACAATGTGGATACACAATCAGCATTGACAATAATGGTTAATGAATATTTTTCAGGCTGGAAGATGATTAGCAATGCGGTTCACACAGATCAGCATTGGGACCTTTCCTTTACTAATATAGAAACATAGAAAATAGGAACAGGAGTGGGCTATTCAGGTCTTTTAAATCTCCTCTACCATTCAATATGATCACTGCTAATTATCCTATGCAGCATCACGATTCCACTTTCTCCCCATACCTTTTAATCCCTTTTGCTCCAAGGAATGTATCTAACTCACTCCTTCTTGAAAATACATATTATGATCTAGCTCTTGGTGTGTAGGAGGTAATTTCAAAGTTTGTAGATAACACAAAACTTAAGAGTTGTAAAATGTAAGGATGACAGTATCAGACTCCAGGGGACATTGACAAGTTTAGGGCGTGGGCAGATAAATGGCAGATGAGTTTCAAAGCTGAGAAGAATTTTAGTAGGAAGAACATTAAGAAAATAAAGGATAAAATTCTAAGGGAGTGTAGGAGCAGAAGGACCTAGGTCTGAATGTCCAGAGATCACTGAAAGTGGTGGGAAAGATATAGAGTGTACTAAGTTAAGCATACAGTATCCTTGGGTGAAGGATTATTGAACCAGATACCTGATGTGGTGTCACTTGACTGAGATACCTAAAGTCAGATATTTGATTGATATTCAGTGACTTCCCTGTTGGAACCAGGGGTGAAGATGAGGAGAAACCTTTTCACTCCACAGGAAGTTAGGGTCTGGAATGCACTTGAAGTGTGGTGAAGGCAGATCCCATTCAGGCATTCAAGAGAGTGGGGTTGGGAGATAATCTGGATAAAAATAATGTGCAAGGTTGTGGGGAAAGGCACTTGCTAATGTTGCCTATTAATAAGCAGGTATCGACACAATGGCCTCCTTCTGCACTGTAACACTTGTGAAAGTATAAGTTGCTGACAAAAAGGAAACAGTCTTTTAATATATTTCAATCATTTGTGACAAAATTTTAAAGTGTGAAACCTTATTGGGTAATCCTTTGAACCAGTATTGAAAATTCAAGTATCTTTTTAAAAATGTTTCCAATCTCAAATAATACATCATAGCAAATTCAAAATAAAAATTGCAGGATGCCAGGAGTCTGATGAAGAATAGGTAGATACTCTATTGATTCAACATAGATTGCTCTTAATATGTACCTTCTTCCTCAATATAATTTTGATCCTGATGAATAAAACCTTTGGCGGTGCATTTGAAGAATCCCAGCATTCAATATTTAACAAGGTCCTGTCCTGCTCCATTTACTAAACAAATACTTGCCAACAGGGAAGTCACTGAATATCAATCAAATATCTGACTTTAGGTATCTCAGTCAAGTGACACCACATCAGGTATCTGGTTCAATAATCCATCCACATTATGTTAACTAAAGAGCAAATGACCTTTCTTGTTGAATTCTAACAAAAATTACAACCAATTTACAGTTATAATGCTCAATTTTTTTGCATGCACTATTCAATCAAAGGTAATTACATATTAGTTATACAGAGATTCAGCCTATCAATTCTGTCCTGGTCATCTCAAGAAATAAGTGACAATAAAAATCATGAAAATAAAAAGCATACAATATGTAAAAATAACCTTGATCAACTCAGGGATGTTCATCAAGTGCAAAATAAAGTGAGCAGAAAAAATGCAAGGGATATCAATTTTTTTAAAATTATGTTCAAAAAAGATGGAGTGGGAGCATATCGTTAATTAAAATTAGAAAATGGTGAACATGCTTAATAATTACCTTGTATCAGCAGACAAAATAATCAGCATGCTTAACATCCAGAAGTAACTACCATTAAATGAGGGACAGTGATGAACCAAAAATAATACAAGGACCTAAAGGAAAATTGTTACCCTGGTTAGGTAATCTGCTGAGTGGTTGGAAATGAGAAAATAAATGTGACAGCGAGGTTCTCTATTTGGCAGGATGTGACTTTAGCGTAATGCAAGGATCTGCATTGGGGACTTCAATCAATCATGGAGATGCTAAGGTAGAACACCACATATCCAAGCTTGTCCAGGATATATAGATAAGCAACACATGTTGTACAAACAAAATCATATTGCATCAATAGCTCTAATTTTATTTGAATTAACAATATTAGCAAATGAATTAATGTGGGCAACGTATGTACTTGAGCTATGCAAAGCCCTGGTTTGACAACAGCTGAACTACTATGAGCAGTTCAACCAATAGGATTGTCCCATTCCATTTCCAGTGATGTAACTTGTCCTATATTTCTTTCATGAGCTAGTCATCTGAGAATCACCTTTTGCAGCTTGTGTAGTGACAATATGTTCCCATTAACCTGAAGCTGATGGTAAAATGCTCAAATAGCAGCCAAACTTACAGACAGCAGATTCAAAATTCCATGTATTTTCATTCACTGAAAATCTTAAACACCCCATCAACCCCAGTTGAAGTGGCACTTCCTTCATTTCATTTTTAAAAAAGTTGATCACTGCCTGGACTCCACAGGTTAAATTACAATGGACAGATCACATACTAGGCGACATAGCTATGGAGAAGGAGAGGACTAGGCAAAATGGAAGGATATTTAATTGGGGAAGAGGAAACTATGATGTGATTAGACATGAGTTAGGAAGCATGGATTGGGAGCAATTGTTCCATGGTCAAGGCACTATAGACATGTGGAGACTGTTTAAGGAACAGTTGTTGCAAGTGATGAATAAATATGTCCCTCTGAGACAGGCAAGAAGTGGTAAGATAAAGGAACCTTGGATGACAAGAGCGGTGGAGCTTCTCATCAAAAGGAAAAAGGTAGCTTACATAAGGTGGAGGATGCTAGGGTCAAGCTCAGCTCGAGCGGATTACAGGCAGGCAAGGAAGGAGCTCAAAAATTGTCTGAGGAGAGCCAGGAGGGGGCACGAGAAAGGCTTGGCAGAACGGATTAGGGAGAACACAAAGGCATTTTAAACGTATGTGAGGAATAAGAGAATGGTCAAAGAAAGAGTAGGGCCGATCAGGGATAGCACAGGGAATTTGTGTGTGGAGTCTGAGGAGTTAGGGGAAGCCCTAAATGAGTTTTTTGCTTCTGCCTTTACGAAAGAAACGAACTTTGTAGTGAATGAAACCTTTGAAGAGCAGGTATGCATGCTGGAATGGATAGAGATAGAGGAAGCTGATGTGCTGAAAATTTGTCAAACATTAAAGATTGACAAGTCACCAGGGCCGGACCAGATTTGTCCTTGGCTGCTTTGGGAAAAGAGAAATGCAATTGCTTCGCCACTTGCGAAGATCTTTGCATCCTCGCTCTCCACTGGAGTCGTACCTGAGGAATGGAGAGAGGCAAATGTAATTCCTCTCTTCAAGAAAGGAAATAGGGAAATCCCCAGCAATTACAGACCAGTAAGTCTCACGTCTGTCGTCTGCAAGGTGTTAGAAAGGATTCTGAGGGATAGGATTTATGACCATCTGGAAGAGTATGGCTTGATTAAATGCAGTCAACATGGCTTTGTGAGGGGCAGGTCATGCCTCACAAACCTTATCGAGTTCTTTGAGGATGTGACTAGAAAAGTTGATGAGGATTGAGCAGTGGATGTGGTGTATATGGACTTCAGCAAGGCATTTGATAAGGTTCCCCATGGTATGCTCATTCAGAAGGCCAGGAGGAATGGGATACAGGGGAACTTAGCTGTCTGGATACTGAATTGGCTGGCCAACAGAAGACAGCGAGTGGTAGTAGAAGGAAAATATTCTGCCTGGAAGTCTGTGGTGAGTGGTGTTCCACAGGGCTCTGTCCTTGGGCCTCTACGGTTTGTAATTTTTATTAATGACTTGGATGAGGGGATTGAAGGAAGGGTCAGCAAGTTTGCAGATGACACAAAGGTTGGAGGTGTCGTTGACAGTACAGAGGGCTGTTGTAGGCTGCAGCAGGACATTGACAGGATGCAGAGATTGGCTGAGAGGTGGCAGATGGAGTTCAACCTGGATAAATGTGAGGTGATGCATTTTGGAAGGTCGAATATGAAAGATAAGTACAGGATTAAGGATAGGATTCTTGCCAGTGTGCAGGAACAGAGGGATCTTGGTGTGCAGGTACATAGATCCCTTAAAATGGCCACCCAAGTGGACAGTGTTGTTAAGAAAGCATATGGTGTTTCGGCTTTCATTAACGGGGGATTGAGTTTAAGAGTCGTGAGATCTTGTTGCAGCTCTATAAAACTTTGGTTAGACCACACTTGGAATACTGCATCCAGTTTCTGGTTGCCCTATTATAGGAAAGATGTGGATGCTTTGGAGAGGGTTCAGAGGAGGTTTACCAGGATGCTGCCTGGAATGGAGGGCTTATCTTATGAAGAGAGGTTGACTGAGCTCGGACTTTTTTCATTGGAGAAAAAGAGGAGGAGAAGGGACCTAACTGAGGTATTCAAGATAATGAGAGGCATAGATAGAGTCAATAGCCAGAGACTATTTCCCAGGGCAGAAATGACTAACTTGAGGGGTCATAGTTTTAAGCTGGTTGGAGGAAAGTATAGAGGCGGGTTCTTTACAGAGAGTTGAGAGAGCATGGAATGCATTGCCAGCAGCAGTTGTGGAAGCAAGGTCATTGGGGACATTTAAGAGACTACTGACATGCATATGGTCACCGAAATTTGAAGGTGCATACATGAGGATCAGTGGTCGGCACAACATCATGGGCTGAAGGGCCTGTTCTGTGCTGTACTGTACTGTTCTATGTTCTATTAATGACTATTTAGAAGGTTGTTGTGGTTCTGTTCGCCGAGCTGGGAATTTGTGTTGCAGACATTTCGTCCCCTATCTAGGTGACATCCTCAGTGCTTGGGAGCCTCCTGTGAAGCGCTTCTGGTGATCTTTCCTCCGGCATTTGTAGTGGTTTGAATCTGCCGCTCCCGGTTGTCAGTTCCAGCTATCCGTTGCAGTGGCCAGTATATTGGTTCCAGGTCGATGTGCTTATTGATTGAATCTGTGGATGAGTGCCATGCCTCTAGGAATTCCCTGGCTGTTCTCTGTTTGGCTTGTCCTATAATACTAGTGTTGTCCCAGTCGAATTCATGTTACTTGTCATCTGCGTGTGTGGCTACTAAGGATAGCTGGTTGTGTTGTTTCGTGGCTAGTTGGTGTTCATGGATGCGGATCGTTAGCTGTCTTCCCGTTTGTCTGTGTAATGTTTTGCGCAGTCCTTGCATGGCATTTTGTACACTACATTGGTTTTGCTCATGCTGGGTATCGGGTCCTTCGTCCTGGTGAGTTCTTGTCTGAGAGTGGCTGTTGGTTTGTGTGCTGTTATGAGTCCTAGTGGTTGCAGTAGTCTGGCTATCAGTTCGGAAATGCTCTTGATGTATGGTAGTGTGGCTAATTCTTTGGGTTGCGGCATGTCCTCGTTCCGTTGTCTTTCCCTTAGGCATCTGTTGATGAAATTGCACTGGTATCTGTTTTTGGCGAATACATTGTAGAGGTGTTCTTCTTCCTCTTTTTGCAGTTCTGGTGTACTGCAGTGTGTTATGGCCCTTTTGAATAGAGTCTTGATGCAACTTCTTTTGTGTGTGTTGGGGTGGTTGCTTTCGTAGTTCAGGACTTGGTCTGTGTGTGTGGCTTTCCTGTATAACTTTGTGGTGAATTCTCCATTAGGTGTTCTCTGTACCATCACGTCTAGGAATGGGAGTTGGTTGTCCTTTTCTTCCTCTCTAGTGAATCGGATTCCTGTGAGTGTGGCATTCATGATCCAGTGTGTGTTCTCTGTTTCTGTGTTTTTAATGATTACAAAAGGTATCATCCACATATTTGACCCAGAGTTTGGGTTGACTTTGCAGTAAGACTGTTTGTTCTAATCTTTGCATTACCGCTTCTGCTATGGAGTCCAGAGATGGGTGAGCCCAGGGTGTGCTGGTTGTTGAATGTGAAGTGTGTTGTGAGACACAGGTCCAGTAGTTTGAGTATGCAGTCTTTGTTGATAGGTTTCCCCGTCTTGTTGTCTGTTCTGTATGTCCAGCAGGTTGGCTATTGTTTCTCTGGCTAGGGTTTTGGCTAGCCACTCTCAGACAACAACTCACCAGAACGAAAGACCCGATACCCAGCATGAGCAAAACCAATGTAGTGTACAAAATCCCATGCAAGGACTGCAAAAACACTACACAGACAAATAGGAAGACAGCTAACGATCCGCATCCATGAACA
>NC_057727.1:28589397-28627771 GCF_004010195.1 Chiloscyllium plagiosum
GCAAAACCAATGTAGTGTACAAAATCCCATGCAAGGACTGCAAAAAACACTACACAGACAAATAGGAAGACAGCTAACGATCCGCATCCATGAACACCAACTAGCCACGAAACAACACAACCAGCTATCCTTAGTAGCCACACACGCAGATGACAAGCAACATGAATTCGACGGGACAACACTACTATTATAGGACAAGCTAAACAGAGAACAGCCAGGGAATTCCTAGAGGCATGGCACTCATCCACAGATTCAAATCAATAAGCACATCGACCTGGACCCAATATACCGGCCACTGCAACGGTCAGCTGGAACTGACAACCGGAAGCGGCAGATTCAAACCACTACAAATGCCGGAGGAAAGATCACAGGAGCGCTTCACAGGAGGCTCCCAAGCACTGAGGATGTCACCCAGAGGGGACGAAATGTCTGCAACACAATTCCCAGCTCGGTGAACAGAACCACAACAACGACCACCCGAGCTACAAATCTTTTCACAAACTTTGAATTTAGAAGGTTGATTGGAACAAATAGGGGAGGTAGAGAGTCTGGTGAGTCTGATAACAAAAAGGTACAGTACAGAGAACTTGAACCAGGCATTTAAGGAGTACAATTAGAAAATACTTTTACAAACAAAGTTTAGACACTTCTTTTAACAGTAAAAGATGTAAGGTCTATCATATTTTACTTAAAGAAATTGAAGGATTTGGCCAGGGAAAAGAATATAGACTCACATCACAACTCAGTGCTAGACTAATGTTATTTGAACCTTTTTAACAAATTTTAATAACATTATTTGATGATTAATGGAAGATGTTGTATAAACATACTCGGGTGAAAGGAATAGAAGGCTACGTTTCATAATAAAAGTCTGGTGCGAACAGGTTCGTGAGCAATATGAAACTGCTGAGCATGAAGGTCTTTAAACTCTAATGCAGGCTGTTAAGTGTCTATCTTCTCATCTAACTTCGATACTCAGTGCTTCAAGATATTAGATTTGAACAAGTTTAAGTTACAGGGCAAAAGCAAACAGCAGAGACACAGCCGCGTTTCGAAATCTTCAAAGGCTTCCCAGAGAAGTAAAGCAGTTGGTACAGATCGCTACCGTTTTGCTCATTTTTTTTTTCCGCACGAAATTAAGAAACACTATCTTACCCACTCACTAGCCTTTGGGTTAAAAGTGTACAACGCAACTTGGCTGGTCACATCAACGATACTTGAGATAAAAGGATCATTTTGCTTCAAAGCAGAGAGGCTTATATCGCGGCCTTTACTCAGGGCCTCCATGTTGGATTTCCTAAGCTGTGTAAAGGAGAAACTCAAAAACTGTTCCCTCCCCCTGACCTCCTTCCCGGAAAGACAAACCATTCACTGCAGCAAAATATCCGCACGCTTAAACAACTCACTTTGCAGAATCAAATGGAGGAGTTTTTTTTCCCCCTTTCAATTCCCATCAGTAAAACATTAACGCATTTTGCTTAATGAGAGGTGAAACTGTAAAGGTCTGTTGACCCAAAATAAAAAAAATCCCTCCTCTTATAATAAAGGATTTTTTTTTTACGATGATTTTGCAGCCGTCTCTTCAGAAATTTCCTGGCGCACAGAATTCACTGCAAAGTTCTGACCATACCTTGAAATATAATAACTGATTAGTGTACACACGTTGATTTATTATTGAGAATTGATTTTTCAAAAATTATAAAATGCCAGTGGGATGCTACTCAACCACAAAAACTCCCATTTCCTTTAAACAAAAATGAACTGCGGATGCTAGAAATCAGAAACAAAAACATTAAGTGCTGGAAAAACAGCAGACCTGGTAGCATCTGTAGAGACAAGCAGGGTCAATATTTCGCGTCCAATGGCCCATCTGAAGAAGGTAATTTCTGTTTTGATATCCAAATTCTCAAGACACAGAGAACACACACAAGGTGTCCAATTCTTTATTCAATTTCCACCACAGGAAGAAAGGAAACACCCAAGTGGCCAGTGACAAGCAGTGCCCTTCTCAGAGGGCATTGCTGTGTGATCAAACAGTAAAGGGGAGGGCAGGGATTAAATCAAAATAGAGTGGGGGGGGGGGGAAGACATCCCAGTTCTTCTATTCTGCAGACGAACAATCTCATTGATCAAGTCTGAATAAACGATTTTGCAATTTTAGAGACATATCAATTGTTACTTGTTTGAAACAATTATTTGTTTTATTCTACAAAACTTGAGTCTTACTAAAAACAGACAAATTTTGTCAAAGCTGTTCATCTTTAAATCATCAGGACATTCCAATACATATATCATATTTTACACTGAATGAATAAAGATAAAGTGATCAAAGTTTTACCATGTCATTAAAGTGATCAAAGTCTTGCGCTGTCATTAGAGAGACAAGGGTGGTTTAACTTGCAGTAAGGGGAGAGGTTGATAAAGGTTAATCTTTTTTAGTAATTATCTATTGTGCAGGAATTGAACCCACTGTACTTAAATATTAACTGTATGTTGCAAACCAACTGAGCTGAAGGAACCTTCTCAAAGAGAGTGCTGCTTGATTGATAAATGGACTCTGTTAATAATGATTGACAGTTTACCACCAAGCTTTATTTACATGCAAACCAGGAATGTTTGCTCTGATTGGTCAAGCCATTATCCTGAGGAATGAAAAAAGGGAATACGGTCATGGTTCAGTAAAATTGTTGTGGAGAATGAAGATCCAAAGACTAGATAATAATGATTTTGAAAGTGTAATTGTAAATGAATCAGAACAGAGTTTTGTTTTCTGGCATGGTCACAAAAGGAGGTTGGGTTGTGAATGAGCGGCGAGTGAGACTGATATAAACAGACTGTGAGGTTGGACTCTTAGTCTAGGAAATGATTCTTGCTTTGGGAGTTTTGTTGAATGAATGTGCATCAGGACCTATGTTCCAATCTTGGATGAACCCTTCTGTCATGTTTCCTGTAGTCCAAGGCAAAGATTATATATAGAGAAACTTTCTCATCAACAATTGAAACATGCTGTGGCGTAATGTTCTGCCATCTGGAGGTAGCAAGAGTTCTGCAATCATTGGGTACCTCAGGGGCAGGTGTGCATCTTGTCTGTTCTCTTGTCTTGAGAAGCCTGTGTTATCTAAGGATGTATGCCTCTTTCAATATTTGAGGTGCTGTTCCTCAACATTTTGTTGCATTTTAGCCACCCATTGCAATGTGGGGCAGTCAGATTGGAGGACTTAGAAGATTAGAATCCCGACAGTATGGAAACAGGCCCTTCGACCCACCCAGACCCATTTCCCTATCCTATATTTACCCCGACTAATGCACCTAACACGCTGGGCAATTTAGCATGGCCAATTCACCTAACCTGCACGTCTTTGGATTGTGGGAGGAAACTGGACCACCCAGAGGAAACCCATGCAGACACAAGAAGAATGTGCAAACTCCATACAGACAACTCGGGTTCCTGGCACTGTGAAGCAGCAGTGCTAAACATTGAGCCACTGTGCTGCTCCAGGCCACCGTGCCGCACCTGAGCCACCGTGGCGCAGACTATTTTTTAGTCTGCTCATGGAACTGGCCTTTAACAGGTCCAGTCAGTGAGCTGTTGAGGAAGTTAATTGATCCAATTATCTGATTCTTTTTCTCGGATATATCTGGTGTCTATGTAGATGGAGAATCAGTATCCACCAAGACTAGAATTTGTCTGTAATCCGTTATGAGGAGCACATAGCACCCTTTTTGAGGCATATTGGAAGGCTCCACTACAGCTATCTATCAATCATTCTCATAGTCCCATGGCCTGCTTGATAATTGCTTGAATTAACCCTAGAAAATGTTGTATTTCTCCCCTGCGTATGTGTTGGATCCCTAACAGGCAATAGCAGCTGTGTCTTCAATGAACAGCCCTTGTCAACCAATATCATTCTTGACGGTGGAATGAACAAATGTTGGGGTACCTCATTGGGTCTGACATCTGGGATTTCCTCAGTATGTAAGTGTCACAGTTGCTTGACTGAAATGTTGCAAAGACCTGGGGAATCCTTCTGTGCAGTTGCGGACAAAATGCACATTGATTGGAAGGCATTCCTGTTGATAAAGGCTGTTGGCTACATGCATGAAAACCTACACCTTGTGGGGGTGGAATCCAGAAATGTCCCTAAATCCTTCAGTACTGTCAGCCTAGCTGTCTACATTGGTACAAGAGTCCACATATTGATAGTCACTATATTCAGGAGAGCCGATCTTGATGCAGAGATGAGCTACAGACTGGGAGTTCCCACACATGTTTCCAATAGATTCCTGGAATGATCCTGAGGCAAAGAAATTCAGCACCACATCGCTCTTTCATGCCACAAACATTGAGTGCCTACCACAATGATGCAGCTCAACCCATTTGCCAACATAGCACATAGCTCTGTGCAAACCGACCTAGAGAGGCACAGTCCCTGGTGACACTATTTATCTGACAATTGAAGGTCGTTGAGGCTCAGCTAGTAACCCCTGTATGGCTGGTGACTTCTTCTTCATACAGGAAACTGGATGCTTGTTGATTAGTTTGATTTTATTCTGCTTTATTGTTGTCACATGTAACTAAGTACAGTGAAAAGTTCTGTCTTGCGAACAACATAGGCAGATTATAGCAGACAAAGACATACAGAACATAGGGTGCTTAGACAGTGAGGCATACAAAGTTACAGCTACATAGGCAGTGCACAAAGCTTAGATCAACACTGGATCAACATTAGGTTTGAAATTTGAGAGGTCTATTTAGCAGTTAAATAGCAGCAGGGAAGAAACTGTTCTTGTACCTGCTGGTGCATGTTTTCAAGCATCTGCATCTTCTGCCTAATGTAAGATTGGAAGAGAGTATAACTGGAGTGGGAGGAGTCTTTGATGTTGGCTGCCTTTCTACAGCAATGAGAAATATAGTTGGAGTCCATCGATGGGAGGTTGGCTTCCGTGATGATCTGGGCTGTCTGTCATTTCTTATGGTCCTGGGCAGAACAGTTGACCTGCCAAGCCATTATGGACCCAAATAGAATGCTTTCTCATCTGTAAAAGTTGGTGAGGGTCCTTATTGACCTGCCAAAATTTTTGTTTAGTTTTGTTAATTGTGTTCAATTCCCAGGAAAAATGGCTGTTGCACTTTAGAAATTGTGTATTCTTGATTGCCATTTCCCTGGTTACAAAGGCGGTAGTTTATTTTGTACTTGACAAACTCTGCAACTGTTTCAATCTGTGTTCTTTGTCCTTACCTATCCTGGACACCAAAGAGGACATCTAATTAAATGCTTTGTGAAACATATACTGAGATATGGATCAAGACAATCCCATTGGAATTGTAATTTTTACCTTTTCAGAAATTACATACTTGACTCCCCACATAGCATAACTTTTAATGACTGACAATTCACTCTTTTAGTCAGTGATTGTGTTGTCATCCATTTGAAATATAATTGTATACTCTTGCCAATACAGGATACCTACCAATTGTTCTACTAATGTCTTTCAGAGCGACTGACAATTCATTAATGAAAGGAAGATACATTAGCCCCATTTGTCTCTATCTCAGCTGAGGATGTGAATCCAAACAATGCTTTGGCAATATTATGATCTCCTAACTGCTTGTACTTAATGTTTTACTGTTAGGCAGACATAATCAAAGCCTGCCTCTGCTTTCTGGTTGTTATTAAAGTGGCTACTGGTGACTTTAGATTCAAAATAGCTCTCAATAGCTTTTAATCAGCTTTGATTGTGTGAAACTACAACATACAAGTGCGTGTGAAATTGTCTCACTCCAAAACTACGGTTTCATGTTTATCTGAATATAATGTCACTCATTGGCACAAAGAGACCATGTAGCAAATGCAACTGGTCTCTGTTTATCATACATGAGGGATAAAAGTACTGTACCACCCTGTAGCTCAACATTTCAATTCCCCCTCCCACTCCACCAAGGATATGCAGGTCTTTGGACTCCTCCATCGTCAGACCACAACAAAATGACGGTTGGAGGAAGAACGCCTCATCTTCCGGCTAGGAACCCTCCAACCACAAGGGATGAACTCGGATTTCACCAGTTCCCTCATTTCCCCTCCCCCCAGCCTGTCTCAGTCAAATCCATCAAATTCAGCACCACCTTCCTAACCTGCAATCTTCTTCCCGACCTCTCCGCCCCCACTCCCGTCTGACCTATCACCCTCACCTTGACCTCTTTCCACCTATCACATTTCCGACGCCCCTCCCCCAAGTCCCTCCTCCCTACCTTTTATCTTAGCCTGCTGGACAAACTTTCCCCATTCCTGAAGAAGGGCTTATGCCCGAAACATCGATTCTCCTGTTCCCTGGATGCTGCCTGACCTGCTGCGCTTTTCCAGCAACACATTTCCAGCTCTGATCTCCAGCATCTGCAGACCTCACTTTCTCCCCTGATAAAAGTACTAACCCTGTATGGAGAGGCATCACATGCTAACTTAATCTTTTGGATGCAGCGTAATGTATGAGCATTATACCTTCTTCCAATTTAATTTTTAAAAACTGGTATGCCTCGTACCACATTCTTATTCAATTCCATGGAACACTCAGTATTAATTCAATGGTACAATAGGTTGTCAATTTTGATATAAACTTATTGTCATAATTCACTAAACCCAAAAATGTCCGAGCTCACAGACCATCTGAGGTGCATTTCTTAGTTCCTGAATATTATTTTAAGTAGGATATGATCCATCTTTATTTACCCTGTGACTCAAATACCGTATAGAACATTGAAACATTTCACATTGGTATCCCTTACTTGAACTTCAACCCTATTCGAAATGTTGAAGCAACATATTCAGCCTGTCATCATGACTGTCAACTTCAAGCTGAAATAAGTATGCTATCTAAATACCAACTACTTCATGAATTCCTTTCAAAATTTGGTTCAATACCCCTTGAAAAATTCCAGGAGCTGAAGAAGAACTAAATGGCAGCCTATGAAACTGCAATAGACCCATGTGCGTATTAAGAATTAAATATGACTCTGACTCATCATCTCCCTCAAGTTGCAGACAAGCATTTTTTAAATCTAATTTTGGAGAAATCTGGCCACCTGACAAGATTATGAATGGATTCTTCATATTTGGCAAGGTATCAGGTGGATTACATTCTAGTACATAATTTATGGTTACTTTATTATCCCCACATATTCTTGCACAATCTTTTGACTTTGATACTACCACAATGGGAGCAGCCAACTAACTCTGTTCTATTTTAAAGATTATGTTATCAGTGTCAAGTCTTTTCAGTTCTTGATCTCTTTCTCCCTTATAGCATTGGACACTGTTCGAGGCCTGTAATAAAACCTACCTGTGTTCCTTTGTACGATGTACATTAGCCTTAAATCTTTTAATCAGTTTTCTGTTTCAGTGAATACCTGGGAAATCTTAACAATCATGTTATCATCTGTTGTGAATTTTGTTTATATGTGAAAAGCTCATTCCAATTTAATTTAAGTGCTGCTGGCTAGTTTCTTTCCTAAGAAGGTTGGCTTTTCACCTTTCACCACAATGATGTGCAATGATTCTTGAAAGCGACAGGAACCAACACATCCCCTTATGGAGATTTTCTCTTCACCATAACTTGATAACTGAGTGGTTTCTCCCTCTGATACTGACTGAACCTTTGACTTATAGAGATTTAGTATTCATGGATGCACCCACATCAAATTCCAAGTTCACCAGTCCTCCAACCACCGCTACATGAATGACAATACAAAGTGAATTGAAAAAGGATGTTCTTCTGCTTTGGATTGTACAGGCTTCAATTTATCCCTCAATGACCTCATGCTATTTGGCCACTGAATGCAAGTGACTGCCATAGGGTCGTCTTGTGCTGCAGTGGTAGTATCCCTACCCTGAACTGAGGGGCCCGGATTCAAGTCCTACATGCTCCATAAGTGTGTAATAACATCTCTTAAAGGGTGATTAGGAAAATATTTTTTCATTATGCATACTAGTCTCCTTTCTTTCTGCAATAACATTTTCACAGCTTTTACTCAAAATTTCATTCTGAATGTTTTGTCTTGGTTATGGAGATAAGGCCTCAAATTCTGCTGCACCACAGATATTAATCCAATGCACTTTGATTCTCTCTGTCACACACACTTGGAAAGGCATTTGTGTACTGTCAGTTAATTATTGACATTCGTTAGACCACATTTAAGCCTGCACTAGCAATAAATGCCACTATATAAAGAGGAAAAATAAGTATCTTGGACCACTAGTGTTTAGAATATCATTAGTACTACAAAAAGTTCCTACTCAGCTGTCAGTATTAATGGCAACATTACCAGTATTATTGGTCCCATCACCAATGTTAATGAGCCATCACCATATTACTGGCACAATAATCAGTTTTACTGGTACCATTAATGTGACTGTAATGGTACCAAAATCATTGGTAAAATTGTCAGTTTGACAGGCTGTCATGACTGGCAAGCTAGTCTTCAAAAACAGAGTTGCAAACACAACCCAGTCCTTCACACATGCCAATCTTCCAATCATTGGCTCCATCTACACTTCTCACTAGCTTGGAAAAGCAGCCAATATCATCAAAGACCCTTCCCAATCTGGTTATAGTGTCTTCTAACTGCTTTCATCAGACAGAAGGTAGAAAGCTTAAAAACACGTACCAACAGGTTCAAGAACAGCTTCTTCTCTGCTGTTATTAGACTTGCGAGTGAACATCTCAAATTTCAAATCTAATATTGATCTTGCTTTTTGTGCACCTTCTTTACAGCTGTAACTTTGTATTTCTTGCTCTATTAAATCTTTGACTGCTATGACCTGCCTGTACTGTACACAAAACAAAACTTTTCAATGTACCCAGGTACATGTGACAATAATAAATCAAATCAAATGAAATAACAATTTTCTGTCAAATACAGATACTGGTATTACTGTGTTATTCCTGTTGACAATTTGAGGATATTGGGCTTCCATTGTCTTGCTTTCCATCCAAATATTCAGACCTCTTCTGCATCCCTCATCTATTCTAATGGCCTGGGGAAATTAAAATGTTAGTAATCACCATAAAGATGATCTATGTGAAAATCTGGATTCACAGGGAAGGTGAGGGGATATTAAAGCAGAGAGAGGATCCACAAAGACAGGAAGAATCAATAAGGAGATTGTGGTACCTGCTGCCCTAAATTTCATATCAAAGCTCTGTTTGTATTTCAGTAGTGTGAATCAGCCTGATAAATTGTTTAGTAGGGTGGGTTCATTCAGCTTGACCCACTTAGCTTCTGGGCCTGAATCAAGTTTCAACGTGGACCAATCTTCCAACATATATGTATCTTGACAGGAGATAGTTATTAAAAATCTTAAGAATCACACAACACCAGGTTATAGTCCAATAGGTTTATTTGGAAGCCATAACTTTCAAAGCGCTGCTCCTTCATCAGGTAGCTGTGGAGCTGGATCATAAGACACAGAATCTATAGCAAAAGATTACAGTGTGACACAACTGAAATGATATATTGAACAAACCTAGATTGCTGTTAAGTCTTTCACCTTTTAGAATGGGTTTTGATTGATTAATATATACATCACAGAACTTCTTTTAAGGTTAATGTTCCAGTATACAAATACTATGGGAAGGATAGAAAGAGGGGCAAGAGAGGAGGGGGAGTGGTGTTTTTGATAAGGGATAGCATTACTGCTGTACTTAGGGAGGATATTCTTGGGAATACATCGAGGGATGTTATTTAGGTGAACTGAGAAATAAGAAAGGGGTGATCACCTTATTGGGATTGTATTATAGATCTCCTAATAGTCAATAGGAAATTAAGAAACAAATTTGTCAGGACATTTCAATTATCTGTAAAAATAATATGGTAGGGGATTTTAACTTTACAAACATAGATTGGAACTGCCATAATGTCAAGGGTTGAGATGGAGAGGAATTTGTTAAGTGTGTACAAGAACATTTCTGATTCAGTATGTGGATTATCTACTAGTGAAGGTGCAAAACTTGACCTATTCTTGGGAAATAAGGCAGGGCAGGTGACTGAGGTGTCAGGAGGGCAAAAGGGGACATGAGATAGCTTTGGCAAATAGAGTTAAGGAGAATCCAATGGGATACTATCAATACATTAAGGTCAAAAGGGTAACTAGGGAGAGAATAGGGCCCCTCAAAGAACTGCAAGGCAACCCATTTGTGCAGCTGCGGGAGATGGGGGAGATACTAAACAAGTATTTTGCATCAGCATTTACTGTGGAGAGGACATGGAAGATATAGAATATGGGGAAATAAATGGTGACATCTTGAAAAATGTCCATATTAGAGAGGAGGATGTGCTGGATGTTTTGAAACACACAAAACTGGGTAAATCCCGAGACCTGATCAGGTGTAACTTAGAAATCTGTGGGAAGCTTAGGAAGTGATTGCTGGGCCCCTTGCTGAGATAAGGAAAAGCCAGGGAACTATAGGCCAGTGAGCCTGACATTGGTTGTAGAAACATTGTTGAAGAGAATCCTAAGGAACAGGATTTACAGGTATTTGGAAAGGCAAGGACTGATTAGGGATAGTCAGAGCTTTGAGTATAGGAGTTAGGAGGTCATTGTAGCTGTACAGGACATGGGCTAAGCCACGTTAGGAATATTGTATGCAATTCTGGTCTCGTTCCTATTGGAAGGATGTTGTGAAACTTGACAGGGTTCAGAAAAGATCTACAAGGATGTTGCCAGGGTTGGAGGGTTTGAGCAATAGGGAGAGGCTGAATAGGCTGGGTCTGTTTTCCCTGGAGCATCGGAGGCTGAGGGGTGACCTTATAAAGATTTATAAAATCATGAGGGGCATGGATGGGATAAATAGAAAAGGATTTTTCCCTGGGGGAGTCCAGAACTAGAGGGCATAGATTTAGGGTAAGAGGGGAAAGATATAAAAGGGACCTCAGCGGTAACTTTTTCATCCAGAGGGTGGTATGTGTATGGAATAAGCTGCCAGAGGAAGTGGTGGAGGCTGGTGCAATTACAGCAATTAAAAGGCATCTGAATGGGTATATGTATAGGAAGGTTTAGAGGGATATGGGCCAAGTGCTGGCAAATGAGACAAGATTAGGTTGGGATATCTGGTCAACATGGACAAGTTGGACTGAAGGTTCTGTTTCCATGCTGTACATCTCTATGATTTTATGACTCCAAGTCACATTCTCGAAATAACTTAAGGTTGTTTAAAAAAAAGGTGACATCTCAGGTCAGACAATGTATTAAAGGTGTGAGGTTGAGTCTGTCTGTATCCCAATCTTGAATCAGACTAGTTCTATTTCCAAAAGGAATTTATAAAATATTAAATGGATTAACTGCCTGCAGATTTTGTGCTTTTTGAGCAAAATAGAATATGTCTGCAAATATAATTCTACGAGTACAAATTCACCCCATATACTTATATGTGTGCGTGCATGCATAAGAAAGAGAGTATGTGCATTTGATTGTGAGTGCATGTGTCACCTTTTTTATAAAACCTTAAGTTATCTAAAGAATGTGACTTAAAAGAAGTTCTGGGATTTACATATTAATGAACCGAAACCTGCAAGACATTGTAAAAGATAATTTAGGTTTGTTCAATATATCATTTCAGTTTCATGACACTGCAATCTTTTGCCGTAAATTATGTGTCTTATGATCCTGCTCTACAGCTACCTGATGAAGGAGCAGTGCCCCAAAAGCTAGTACTTCTAAATAAACACGTTGGACTATAACCTGGTGTGTGATTTTTAACTATGTCCACCCCAGTCCTACACCAGCTCCTCCACATCATTTGAAAAATCTTGACATTTTTCACTTACAAATTGACAAATGAAGTAAAGGAGGTATGTCTACCCCTTTAAACTTCAACTATAGTAGCGATCAGATTTTGCATAGATTAGCATGCAACACGAATTGAATGCATCATATGAGACCGCACTGCATCATCACCACCCAGGCAAAACAAACTGAGCCATCTCAAGACCGGGTCACGAGCGGGCATGTGTGCTCGCTTTAGTCAGTGTCTATATAATTGCTTACTATTACTTTTTATTCTTTTTTACAAACATTTTATGGCTTCTGTCCAATTCATGACATAATTTGTCCGCATGTTTGCAACAAACATTGCAATTAAAAATGTAGAACGGTGTTCAGTCACGTGGCTCTTTAATTTGCTCTTCGTTTATTCCTTTTTATCAAATTACAGTAAAGGTTTAACTGATACCTTTCGTCATGTAATCTGATCATTTTCATTGTAGTCGACTGTATTGTGCAATTTTAAGGTTTTTCTTTATAATTAACAAAGATCCAATAGATACGTCTTAATAAATAATTCATCTTTAATAAATGCGATACGACACATCTCATTCTGCCTATATATTATTTAAAACCAGAGTCTTAAATAAGTGACTTCACATTTATAGGCTTTTCTTATTCAATGTTAAAGTTGTGCCATAAAACACAAACAATGAACTTGATTGTTGTAATAATTGTTGAATTCGATTTGCTTTTTTGACACTATCTAATGTTGGAGTAAAGTGGGTCATTACCGCGTCTCTATGTTTCGCTCGAGTAACTCAGACGAATTAATAATTCATGTATTAAGCTCCGAGGAACAATGATTTCCTGCAACCTGAAATCCAATATCCGACAGTATTTTACATCGTGGTTTTACATTCGTTTATAACTGTAGTTGTAAGCCCAGCGGAAAGTTATGTTCCCTTTCCAAAAACATTACCGATAGCTTTATTTCCTTCGTGAGACTTTGGAACATGGCTGTATCCCATGTTGAATTGAGCAGGCAAGTACGATTTTTAAAATTTCATTTCCTCAGTGGTATAAAACTTTGTTCCCCGCCCCCTTCTTTTTATGTTAACTTCAATCATACTTAATCAAAATGTAAGAATCGTCCACTCACTGACAGATTCTTAAAATTCATTAACACAATTAGTTTAATATACATTTCGAAATATTTCATTAACGCTTTCATAGTGCAGGCTACTGTGTCTATGTCCGAAATCCGATAATTGTAAATAGTTTTATTATTGCACATAATAAAAACAATAAAATAAACTATAATAACAGTATAATTACTGCGGGTGCTGACACAAACACAAGGAATGCTGGAGAAACTCAGCAGGTCTGGCGGCATTTAGGGAGAGAAATACCTCTGTTATAATTCTTCACCGGACTCCAAACGTTAATTCTGTTTATCTCCACAGATGCTCCCGCACCTGCTTCGTTTCTCCAGCATTCTCTGTGTAGTTTGATGAGCTGAACTGTTGTCTTTAGATACAGCATTTTAAAAAACTAAACAACAAACTGGAGAAAAGTATCTTTAATTCTTAGATAAAACAATGACCTCAGCAAATGTGTCTAGAAATATTACATTTTACAATATCTCGTCTTTACTAATAACCTACTTATTCTATGTGACAATTAATTTATTAATCCTGAACAAAATATTGAATTGTAAAAATATAAATCTCAGCTTCTTGGTTTCTGAAGATGTAGATTTCAATTACATCTTCTTGATCTAATTGTTAAATGCACTTGTTTACATTTCTAGGTCTTAACAGTAGTCAGTAGCTGTAACTTAATACTCTCAACATTTACTAATTAGTTAAACCTTGTTTAATTTTAATCAAAGGTTTTTTCAAAGATGTTGTGATTTTATATATTGATTTGCAGTATCTGCAGCACTTTTATGGTGAACTAATTTAAATGAAAACTTGCTTTGAAATCAATGTGTTTTGCATCCCTTACTTTAATTCTGTATGTATCAAAATTATTTATAGTTGTGCACTATTACATTAATATTGAACATACACCATGTTAACATAATGAACTTTTGTGTGTAGTCCATTGTATCTGCGATAACATATTTTATGGGTGCCTTATTGTCAGCATTTTTACCATTTGTAATAAGTGTGTTGTCATAATTGAAACATTTTCCTAATTTTGAAGGAATTGACTTAAAAAAATTACTTAATGCATTGCCAAAATTTAAAATAAACTCTCCTCTGCATGGGAATAATAGTACATATTATAGTTGTCATATGTAGAATAATTTGACTCCATGATTTATTGAAAATATAACTATTTTGGCAGGAATGTTACTTTTTTAAAAAAATCCTAAAAGGATAATGCAATATATTCTTAATTAGTAATGTACAAGTGTGAGTTGAAATAGATCCAAATATGTCAGTGATGTTGTGTAGATTTAACATTATTAAATATTGCTTCATATTAACAAGATAAGGGAAATAAAAGAAGAAAAACAAACAAATTTGGGCAATTAAAAATAAATCAGCAGAGTTAGGAGGGTTTAAGACTTTAATTTGTGCTTTTTTTCTGTTTGTAAAACATATGTCAAAACTGAGGAATAAACACATGGGGAAAATAGTAAAACCTGTTTCCATCAATGCTCCTTGAAGTAAGTCAAATGTCAATGTTCTCTCTGTTAATTTTTGTGAAAAAGTAGATATTCATAGACTGGCAACTGTCAGAATGAGCTGAAAATGTGTTGCTGGAAAAGTGCAGCAGGTCAGGCAGCATCCAAGGAGCAGGAGAATCGACGTTTCGGGCATAAGCCCTTCTTCCTGAAGAAGGGCTTATGCCCGAAACGTCGATTCTCCTGCTCCTTGGATGCTGCCTGACCTGTTGCGCTTTTCCAGCAACACATTTTCAGCTCTGATCTCCAGCATCTGTAGACCTCACTTTCTCCTCAACTGTCAGAATGAAGTGCCAATGGACAGCTCTGATAATTGCTACCCTGTCCAAACATGATTAAGAAGCACAACAATTATTAAGGAGAACAGCTAACTGGTACCTCTTCCAAAAGGGAGCAAGACACATGACAAACATTAATTAAACAACTTTTATTAGGACAATATTAAAGAATTTTTGATGAACATTTGCAACATCATACAGCCAGAAAATTAAATTCTGGATCAGTAAGTTTAATCACGGGGAATTATTCAAAGTATTACACAGAAGTGCTTGTAATGAGGAATTTCCCATTAGTCAGAATGGGTATAGTGGCTATTATTAACATATGAAAACATTTTAAGGTGCTTCACAAATGAGAATATATGATGGCGAGATGTGCTGTGCAGTACGTTGGGTAAAAAGATAGGCTTTAAAAGGTTTTACAGATGGAGAGAGAAATGAAGATGAAAAAATTTATGATTTTCCCATATCAATAAATAGAAATATGTATTATGTGACATAAAATAGAAAACTTTATTCCTTACACTTTTCTGATTTACTTCTTCATTATGTTTGCATTTTCTTTGACATATTTCTCTTATTTTGTTGCTATTTCTTGCCTACTATTAAATGAGACACAATATTGTAATTGGAAATGGAGTCATCATCACACAGCAGCAGGAGGAAAAGGCAGCCCTGGGACTACAGAGAACAAAAAAACTCTGTGTGATTCACAGTAGGTGCTGCTATAGGCAGCAAATGCATTTAACAGAGTCAATTACTTAAGCATAATGAATAAGCTGTGCATAATGAGAAACAGACTCATCAAAGAGACTCAGGCTGATCTACGCCACATTTGCCATAAATGCCTGGGGGATGGTCATCAGTAGAATTTAGAATTTAACTTATTATCATGTATACTGGGGCATAGCGAAAAGCTTTGTCTTGCGAGCAATTTCGGTAGATCACATAGTTAAATAGCATAGAAGCAAATAATAGGTAAACAGTGGCAAAATCAAAAACACAGAAACAGACGTATGTTATGTATTACCAATGGCATTAAAGGCAATCACCTACCCTCTCCACTTATATCACAAAAATATTCCATGTAATCACAGGGGAAAGCCTCAGACTTAGACTTTTCTTTAGGTTTATGAACATTCAACATTTTTTAGTGTACAGTATAATGAAAGAATGACAAACAAATGGTGTGAATTTATGTTACTTTGTTAGTTACTATGTTTTTTTGATTTTGTATTTTTGCCTTTGATCATCATTTTGCCCTTTTGATTCAGATACCTTAGTAATAAGTTTGCTTTTAGTGAGGAAACAGCACTGGTGGATGATTACATGGACAACTGGCAAGCTGCAGGGCATTTGGAAAGGTGCCATTTATACCATGACTAACTCAGAAGGACTTATCCTACTGCCAGAGATCTGCTTCATCTAGTGTTATTTGTTAATGCTTTGTAAGGGTAAATAATTACCAAAGATGTGAGTATTCATCAGCTGCTCCTATGCAACTCGATATGTGCCATTGGTGGAGGGTATTGGCTCACATTAGACATTTATCTGAGTGAGCAAAAAAGTAGTGTTGCCTACAACTCTTCAGTAAACATCCTGAAGCTGAACATAATTACATGGTGGATTGTGGGAACAAAGTCTTAGTATTGCAGTATAATAATCCATGAGATACTCCCGAAGTACTCATGTCATATTTAACCAAGACATACACTGCAAAGGCCATTGATTTTTCCAAGTACTCAGTGGTATCCTGTAATGCAAATCCTGCCACACCATCTAATTATGTGGGAAATGGAATTACTGTGTGGCTGTAAAGTTGGTCAATATTCAAACCATCTTCCAATCAATGCATTGAAGCAAATAAACTCTAAGTGTGATGCTGCTGCTCTTACACTTTTTGTTTGAAGGGAGCAACATGAAGATTTTTATTTCCACTTACTTGTAGGACAGAGGTTCAGGATACTATCAATCACTTTCCATCACCCCATGACTTGATACCCTTTAGGGGTGACTCACCTTTTTTATGAGCAGCTCAAAGAGTGATTTGGCTTTTTTTAAAAGCCCTTCTTTGTCAGTCATGAAAAATGTGTTTATTTCTTTTTAGAATGGATTGGATGAATAGACAAGGTCTTTACTCCAGGTGGGGGAAGTCCAAAACTAGAGGGCATAGGTTTAAGGTGAGAGGGGAAAGATTTAAGAGGGAACTAAGGGACAACTTTTTCATGCAGACGGTGATGCTTGTATGGAATGAGCTTCCAGAGGAAGTGGTGGAGGCTGGTACAATTACAACATTTAAAAGACATCTGGATGGGTATATGAATAGGAAGGATTTAGAGGGATATGGGCCAAGTGCTCGCAAATGGAACTAGTTTTAATAAGGATGAATAGTTGGCATGGACGACATGGACCAAAAAATCTGTTTCCATATTGTATAGCTTTATGACTCTATGTAGTTTTCATAGTTGAATTAAAATGTCACAGAAGTTGAGTTGAAATTACGAAACAAATTATAAAGGCTTATTAAGTGAAATAAAAAGGAATTTTATTATCTATTAAGTTCTAGAAAAAGGTTATAAAATTGCAACATCAAATACATATACAGGTACATGTGGTAAGTTTAAAAAGGAGTGTGTATCTAGTACAGACAAGAATAATAAACTTTATACAGTTTGAAAGTCCTTAGATTGCTTGCTGTGCTCAATTTTTAACCTAAAACTAGAGTTGTTTAATTGTTGATTGGTATTCTCAGCAGTAATAAAGTTTGTAGATGTCTTGATGTCCTTGGGGAATTATTGTTTCCACAATTCACTTCTTCACTGGGGACAGTCTTTTGAGAGAGTGAGATGGGAGTGGGACTTTCAGCTTGTTGTTCCAAATTCATTTTTCTTTCTTCCTGCACAAAAACAGTCAATGAAATTTCGTTTGATTGTATATTCCCAAATTTGGCTTCATTGTCTTCTCAAACTGAACATTTTGATGTCCAATATATATACTTGCTATACAAATGTGCATGAAGGTACTTTTGGCACAGTAATAATGTCGCAACTCTGAGCCAGGAGGCCCAGATTCAAGTCCCACGTACTCCAGAGGTGTGTAATACCATCACTAAATAGGTGATTGAAAATATCTAGAAGTATAAATTACCCAGGAGATGTGAATTTTTTAAGGCTGCCCCATCTGCCTGGTTTCAATGACTTCAGACAAACATGGGAATATCCATTCAACTAGTTTTGTTTCCTCCCATATTAGTTTCCTGAAACTGCTTCAATCTGTGGTCAGGTGATCATGGTAGCCATTTTAAGTCAGTGTTTTGTTTTAATCTATTTGTGCCTACAGAATGTCTCACGTGTAATAATCAGATGATGCAAGTTAACATTTGATAATGCATGATTGTAGTGGGTCTCATCAGCAGTAATAATGAGTCAGCATACATAGAGGAGGTGCATTGGCTAATGGACTGGTGCAGAGCCAACAACTTGTCTCTGAACATGGACAAAATAAAAGAGATGGTTGTTGACTTCAGGAGGGCACAGAGCGACCACGCTCCACTGGACATCGATTGCTCCCCTGAGGAGATCGTGAGCAGCACCAAATTTCTCACCTGGTTCCTCACCACCAACTCCATAGCCAGAAAGTCCAGCAGTATCTTTACTTTCTGCGTAGACTGAGGGAAACCCACCTCCTACCCCCCAGCTGCACCACATTCTACAGAGGGTTCATTGAGAGTACCCTGAGCTGCTGCATCATTGCTTAGAATTGCACCATCTTGGTTGTAAGACCCTACAATGGATAGTGAGGAGACCTGAGAAGATCATTGGGGTCTCTCTTCCCTCCATTACAGGCATTTACACCACACGCTGCATCCAAAAGGCTAAGAGCAATGTGAAAGACCCCACGCACCCCTCACTCAAACTCTTCTCCCTCCTGCCATCTGGCAGATAACGGGACATTCGGTCTCTCATGGCCAGACTGTGCAACAGTTTCTTCCCCCAAGCCATCAGGCTCCTTAACACTGTATGACCGGACTCTTTTCCATCTGAAATTCTTTGCACGACTTCGAATTGCTGCTAGAACAATGTCTATTAATTATCATTAATTGTAATTTGCGTGTTTTACACTTCTTATATACTTTATGCTGCCCTTTGTATGATCGTGTATTTTGTGCTGTCCATGTAGCACCTTGGTTCTGGAGGAATGCTGTCTCATTTTTTACTGTATCAGTTGTATATGGTAGAAATGACAAATAAAAACTACTCTACTCTACTCTACATTCACCAGTATTATAATACCCATTGTATGATTGTTATCTTTTCCTATGGTACATCTATCTGTGCTGATCTCTGCTTAGAGGTGGAGTACTGAATGTTATTCAGGGTCACCTGACGAACCACTGTATTTTCTTTTCTCAATAAGGAGAATGGGTGCAACATACGTTTATTTATCCATCGAAGGACAACATCACTTAACATGCATTATTTATCAGTTACACACAATGTGTAACACACATTGATGAAACATTTTGAAAAAGTCATAAAAGACATGAATATGGAATATACCAGTCGTCTGTTAACATTTCCAAATTTCACATTACTAATTTCTTTCAGATTCTCTGTCTAAATATGTCAACTTTTATTTCCTCATCAATGGGCAATTTTCACAACAACCTGTATTTATACATGCAGTCTTTTTAACAATGAAAAACATTTCAAGATACTTCATAAGGATGCAAGGAAAACATCTGAATGTAGATCCAGAGATGAAATTAGAGGGGAAAAGTAACATTTTGCAAAACTGCATTTTAAAGAGGCAAGGGAGGTAGAGAGTTTTAAAGAGAAAATTCCATGATTCAAGAGACACCGCTGAAAGCATGCCTACTATTTGTTGGATGAAGAGGAGGTGGTGTACAAGAGTCTGGAGTTACAGGAGCAGAACATTCAGGGAAGAGGGAACATGGTGGTGCAGAAGTGACAAATACAAGGAGTTATAAGACCAAGTAATTCAAGTACAAGATTTAAATTGTCATTTAAATAATACATTATAAATTGAGAAAAAACATATTTACATAAATAAATCTGTTTTATTTCTACTACTTCACTACATTCTTGCTATTTATGTACCAGTAAACTACAATTTTCAACAAGGGATCATATATGGGATCATGTTTATAAGTTGGAAGTTCATTTATCAGGGACCCCTTGAGCAAATTAAAACATTTATCTCATTATAAATTCTTCCTTACACACATGCAGACAGATAAACAGTTAGAGGGAAATAGTTATAGGCCAAGGTAGTTCAGTGGTTCCTACTCATGGGTTGCTGAGATGATATTTATGCTGGAAAGAACATTGTCTTAGAGTTGTCTGTCCCCAGATGGTTCCACTGACTTTTCAAGAAACACTAATAAAAGGTAGCTGACTTACCAATTAAAAGTCACAGCTTTTACCAACTGCTGAAGAAAAGATGAATTAGTTTTCTTCAGGTTTAAAATGGTTCTTAACTGAAGAGAACAGAGAGACAGTGTCTGAGGTGGAGATCAAAACACTTTCTATCTAGCTTGTTCCCAGCCTGAGAACCAATCACACAGTTGTTGGAAGGAGAAAGGATTTTGTCATTGATAATTGGTCACTGGTCCAGAAACTAATCAACTTCTTGTTGCCACCCATCTGTATCTGTACCATGAACCCCTTGGCTCTAATTTGCCCGCATTCACTTCAATTATTGCTTGTTCAAACAGACATTTGCACAACACTTGCAGTAAGTCTCAGGTTACTTGCTTTGCAAAACATGCAACAATCCTTTAAAATACTAGTTTTAAAACAGTATTTTAATTATTAATCCACAATTCTGAACAGCATAAAAATAAAAAGACACAGACATTACAAGGTTCATTAAAGGATTTATTTATACGTTCTTGAGAATTGGCATCACTCAAAAGGCCAGAAGTTATTTCTCATCCTTAAGTTGCCCTTTGTGATGATGGTAAGCAGCTTTTTTGAATAGCTGAAATCCCTGTGATAAAGCTACTCCCAATGTGGTGTTAAGTTGAGAGTTCCAGAAATTTGGCCAACAACAGTGACAGTGAAAGATGGACATTGATTTTGAAGTCAGGATAGTCTGCACTCAGAGGAGAATTTGCAAATGATGCAGTTCCTATTTGCCTACTGTTCTTGCAATCATGATTGTCATTGTTGCTCTTAAAGTTTTATTCTGAGATATTGTTTCAAAGCAATACCTCTTTTTGATTTTGTTAGCTGATCATTGAAGTAAATGCATGGGAACTCATTTCTCCAAGTAGAATTTCTTAAATGACAAAACAATAGCTGAATTCTGATTCCAATTTAAAATATTGCACATTACTTTTGATTTAAGATTTTGGAGAAGATTTGTAGCTCAGGTTGTGAGTCAGTTTGTCAGTTTGCTGCTGAGCTGATGGGTTTGTTCTCAGACATTTCATCAGCATGCTAGGTAACATCATCAGTGAGTCTCCAGTGAAGCGTTGGTGTTTTGTCCTGCTTGCTATTTATGTGACTTGGTTTGTTGTGATGGGTGATATCATTTCCAATTCTGTTTCTAAGAGGTTGGTAAATGGGGTCCAAATCTATATGTTTGTTAATAGAGTTCTGGTTTGAATGCCAGGCCTCAAGGAATTCCCCACATGTCATTGTTTGATCTGGACCAGGATGGATCCCAGTCGACCTGGTGTCCCTCTTCGTCTGCGTGTATGGATACCAGTGATAGTTGGTCATGCTAATTGGTGGCTAGTTTGTGCTCATGTATCTTGGTGGCTAGTTTTCTGCTGATTGTGCAATGTAATGTTTGCTGCAGTCCTTGCAGGATATTTTGTATATTACATTCATTCTGCTGGCTGTGGGTATGGGATCATTTAAATTCATCGGTAGTTGTTTTAGTGTGGCAGTAGGTTTGTGGGCTAGCATGATGCCAAAGGGCCAGAGTAGTCCAGTGATCATCTCTGAAATGTCTTTCATGTATGATAGGGTTGCTAGAGTCTCCTGGCTTGTTGTGTCTTGCTGTTTTGGTCTGTTGTGCAGGGATCGGTGGTCTGCACTTATCATACTTCCAGAGTGCTGCAGTGTGTTGTGGCTTGTCTAAATAGTGTCCTGATGCAGCTCCGTTTGTGGGTGTTGGGATATTTGCTTCTATAGTTGAGCATCTAGTCTCTGTGCGTGTGTCTTTTCTGTAAATGCTCATCAGCAGTTATTCATTGGCTTTTCGTTCTACCATGACGTTCAAGAAGTGGAGTTGGCTATTATTCTCTTCTTCTTTGGTGAACTTTAGACTGATAAGGATGTTGTTTATGTGTTTGTGGGTTTCTTCTAGTTTGTTGCATTTCATGATGACAAAGGTGTCATCCACATAGTGGATCAAAGCTTGGGTTCGATCATGGGAAGGGGTGTATATTCTAACCTCTGTATAACTGCTTCTACTATAAGTCGTGATATTGGTAATCCCACAGGCAATCCATTGATTTCTTTGGATATCTATTGTTGAAGGTGAAGTGGGTTGTGAGGCATAGGTTCAGTAGTTTAAGGGTGCTGTCCTTGCTATGGAGTTGGTGCTGTCAGGCATTTGTATTGCTGGTTTGTCTGGCAGTGAGGCAAGTGTTTTTTTGGCAAGGGTGATGTTTATTGATTTGAAGGAGACCATAACCTCGCCGTCCTCTATCTTGGTGTCTTTGATGGTGTTAAGGAATTCTTGGGTGGAGTGGATGAAGTGAGTTGAGTCTTCTGCCAGGTGTTTTAGATTTTTTGCAGTTAGTTTTGAGTCCATTCAAAACATTAATTTTATCTGTTATAATGTGCTACTTTTACTTTTTTATTAATTTAATTTACATTCAGAGACAGACATCAAACCGGCAGGTAACTAGCCATCAGGATCTATGAGTACAAACTAGCCACCAAAAGGCATGATCATCTATCACTTGTATCCACATACACGGACAAAGAAGGACATCACTGACTGGGACAATGCATCCATCCTGGGACAGGCCAAACAAAGATGCGCGGGAATTCCTAGAGGCCTGGCATTCAAATTGGAACTGCATTAACAAACATATATATTTGGACCCCATTTACTAACCTCTCAGAAACAGAACTGGAAATGATATCACCCAACACAACAAATCAAGACACATAAATAGCAAATGGACACAACACCAATGCTTCACCGGAGGCTCACTGATGATGTTACCTAGCACGGTGACGAAATGCCTGAGAAGAAACCCAACCAGCTCAGTGAGCAAACTGATAATCTGAACTTTTGGTTTAATTAAGTTCACTAATTTTAGCTGAATATCTGTTATAATGTATAATAAAAACAGAAAGTACAAGATAAATTAGGCAAGTTTGTTGCAAATGTGGATAGAGAAACAGTTATTTTTGAGTCCCTTCAAAACATTTATTTCTTCTGTAACAATATGTTGCTTTTATTTCTTTTTTTTACATTCAGAAACTAAATTAACATTTTATATTTGATATTTATTCTGAGCCCACTGTATCTTTCATCTAAGTATTATCTGTATGACAGCCACAAGGGAGTGTTACATAGAACATAGAAGAATACAGCGCAGTACAGGCCCTTCGGCCCTCGATGTTGCGCCGATCCAAGCCCACCTAACCTACACTAGCCCAGTATCCTCCATATGCATATCCAATGCCCGCTTAAATGCCCATAATGAGGGAGAGTCCACCACTGCTACTGGCAGGGCATTCCATGAACTCACGACACGCTGAGTAAAGAACCTACCCCTAACATCTGTCCTATACCTACCCCCCCCCCTTAATTTAAAGCTATGTTCCTATAGTATGGCGACCAAAACTGCACACAATACTCCAGATGCGGCCGCACCAGAGTCTGATATAACTGCAACATGACCTCAGTGCTCCGGAACTCAATTCCTCTACCAATAAAAGCCAGTACGCCATATGCTTACACTCCTAGGCTCCCATTGAAATAGTGCCACTTATTGTATTTTGAATTCTTCTTTGAAATTCATATACATATAACTGTGTTACTAAACATGTCAACACAAACAAAAACAGTATTTATTTCTATTTAAAATAAACTTCATATTCAATATCAAACAAGTGAAGAGGGGACTCAGTAGCGCACACACTTCCTTCAAGTTGTGTTAACTCAACCTATTACCATAACGTGGCACTGGGCGGCACGGTGGCACAGTGGTTAGCACTGCTGCCTCACAGCGCCAGAGACCTGGGTTCAATTCCTGACTCAGGCGACTGACTGTGTGGAGTTTGCACGTTCTCCCCGTGTCTGCGTGGGTTTCCTCCGGGTGCTCCGGTTTCCTCCCACAGTCCAAAGATGTGCAGGTCAGGTGAATTGGCTATGCTAAATTGCCCGTAGTGTTAGGTAAGGGGTAAATGTAAGGGTATGGGTGGATTGCGCTTCGGCGGGTCGGTGTGGACTTGTTGGGCCGAAGGGCCTGTTTCCACACTGTAAGTAATCTAACCTAAGTAATCTAATCTAATCTAAACGTAACTTTTCCTTGAGGCTTTTCTGTACCTTGATGATGCTTTGTAATGACAAAGCTAATAAAATAAATATTTTAATTAAGAACTTCCTTCTCACTGATCAAGCTTTACACCAAATCACACTCACCAACTTGCGATGAAAACTCTGTTTAAATCTGTATGGCTATATGATGTTTTACGACATCAGCTGAGACAATCTATGATATTCTGAATCAACAGTGCACAACACTTGTGAATGTTTCCTATCTCTCAATGTTAGTGGATTCTTTAAAATATTCAGGTGAGATGTTAAAGGATTATTTTTTTCTGCTGCCATGTAAAGAAATTGAATGTCCTTGGGGATGTGTTTTTCTGTCTTGCAGGCAGGATGTGACAATCTAATCACACTGTTTTAAGGAATAACCTAATCACTTTACATTGCTTTTGAGTGGCATGTGACTATGGGGGAGTGGCAGGGGGTTGTGTCTTGCATGCATGACTGACTGTGATGGAAAATCCTGTATAAAGGGAGATGGTTCCTTTGTTCAGGGAGCCTCACTTGACACACTCCGCAAGCATCACGAAGAGTGTTAAGTGATCCTCCAAAAGCTGAAATTAATTGTGGCTGTTTGCAGAGGTTGGTGTTTTGCAGTTGCATTAAGTGTTTAAAATCTCAAAAAGGCAATCTAACATTTGGCGATAAGTGTTGGATTCCAACATATATGGAGCATCTAGGCGGACTGAGTAAATGATCGCCTGCGGGACATAACGTGAGACAGATGGGCCCACTCGGTAAGATTTACCTTGATCTCTCTCACTAACCAATCACTCAGTTGACCATTCTTCTCCAGGACTCTGTAGTGACTGAATCTCTGAGATAACTTATGCATTTGTATGCCAATGAGTTCGTCCCAGGGAAGTTCAACTCCCCCTGAAGTTTGGAGGTGAGAGTCCTCAGAACTATAAATTACTGGAAAGTGAGGTTCGAGTCCCCCTGGAATTCAGAGGTGGGACTTGAGGCCCTGGAACACTGTACATTGATAAAGGATAACTACTGTGTCTGTCTCAATCACCCTCCGTCGACCGGCTGTTAAGAGGGAAAATCCCTCACGCGAAGGTCAGGACCAGGAAGTGGGTATAGAGGACACTGAACTAGTACATAGAGATAAGTTAGGAAGTTGAGACATTAAAAAATGGGACAGACGTTGGATAAGTCAGGTGTCTGAACCCCTCTGCATTGGTTATGCCGGGAAGACCCCCAAAATGAGGAACGATCCAGGCACCTGTCAGGATGCTCAAATAAAAAAATTGGGAAATGAAATTTGGCTGATGGGAGGGACTTGGGACATAGAAAAATGTTTAAAAGCAGAGGAGGCAATTTGGAAATGTAATACGGGGACTAATTGGAAAACTTCAATATCCATATGGAGAAAGTTAAAAATCACACAACACCAGGTTATAGTCCAACAGGTTTAATTGGAAGCACACTAGCTTTTGGAGCGACGCTCCTTCATCAGGTGATTGTGGAGGGCTCGATCGTAACACAGAATTTATAGCAAAAATTTGCACTGTGATGTAACTGAAATTATACATTGAAAAATTGATTGTCTGTTAAGCCTTTCATCTGTTAGAATACAGTGATATTTTCACTTCTTTCATGTGTAAATCACAAAACCCTTTTTTTAAAAGTTGCATTCTCGGGTTAGCTGTTAACAATGGTGATAGCTAGACAATATGTTGAAGGTGTTAGCCCCCTGTGTTCTCTGACTATGACCTGATGTTTAGATTGATTCTAATCTAAAAAGTGAGATTACAGAGTTTTACATAAATTCATGCAGTTTTTGAGCTCAGAGTTCTACCTGAATGTATGCAGCTTTTGAGCAAAGTGCAATGTAACTCTGCAAGTACAAATTCACCACACAAAATATATGTGTGCATGTGGGTCTTTGTCTGTCTGTGTGTGTGTGTGTCTGTCTGGGGTGGGGGTTGTGAGTGTGAGAAAGTGAGTGTGAGAAAGTGTGTGTGTGTGTGTGTGTAGTGAGTGCAAAGTGTCTTAAGTCTGTGAGGGGGTGCATGTGTGAGTGTGGGAGTGTGTGTGTCTTTCAGGGTGTGTGTCGGTAGCTAAGTTCGATACCCATAGGGAGGGCCTCAACCGGGACTTTGGGTTCATGTCACATTACAGGTGATCACCATTGCACTACACACACACACACAGATATTCCTACACACACATACTCTCACATACACACGGACACAGGTAGATACAGACGTGCACACGGACACCCACACACACCCTAATAGACACACACACTCCCACACTGACACATGCACCCCCTCACAGACTTAAGACACTCTGCACTCACACACACACATGCACACACGCACACACACTTTCTCACACTCACAAACCCCACCCCAGACAGACACACACACACACAGACAGACAAAGACCCACATGCACACATATATTTTGTGTGGTGAATTTGTACTTGCAGAGTTACATTGGACTTTGCACACTTTCCTCGTGTGTGATCATGAGGGAAACCCTAAGTCTTGGGAGGTGCTGAAGAGTCAGTGTGAGGATTATGATATTGTAGAGAAAAACAGGAAAAATTGAGAAAGGAAAGGCAAAATAAGGAATGAGGGTTGAAATGCCAAGCCAGACTATCAAGTGGGAATAAAATAGAGGTACCTCCTGGCATGTCTGGTCTGCCAATAATGTTTCAAAATCATGACACCAATGACCAGCTATGGTCACAATGCAGATTGCTGACCTCCTCAGGGGCATCTATTCAGAACTCACTATATGTCTGAAATCTCCTCAAAGCTATCCTCCTCCCTCAGCAATTGGCCATAATCAAGTGTGCTGCCCATGTAATAGTTAATACAGACATCAGCAATGGCAATGCTAGAGCTGATCGAGCTGCCAAAGACATGGCAACAGCCTGCAATTCTTTGTGCCCTCTGTGAACCGCAAGTGCTAAATCGATTACCTGCCTCAAAAACAATGGGCATACCAGACATCGTCACAGTGCAGCGTTTCCGGGGGGACATCCCTGACCCAGAAAAACAAATATGGAAGGTGCATGAGTTTTCACACTCTGCACCAAAACGGATCTAGATCACTCCAGTTCGCCAAGTGTGTATACCTGATTCTTTGTCACCAATGCTTATTGACTATGTTCATACTGATACCCACCTTGGCAAGGAGGGAAAGAGGGAGGAAATGTAAAGATGCTTTCAGCAGCTAACATAATCTCTAAAGTTTCTCCATTCACAGGTAAGGGATGCCTTCGGACTACCGCCCGCCCCTTCACAACCTGATCCAAGTCCCACTTGACTTACCCATCCCCCTGGAAATGTTACTCATTGCGCACTCAGCGGCATAGTCACTTTCCTGGGAACCTTGCTCAGTGTTTCTGGTGGACAATTGACCCCAGAATGTCTTGCACTCATTCTGGCAATCCCTCCTGCTCTCCCAGCACCAGCACTGTCTGCTGGACTAGGGGGTCACAATGGATTCAATCAGCTCCCTACTCATGAGCACGAAAAGTGATGAAGCTAACAACAGTGAAGAAGAGGTCTGTAGGCTTTTTGTCAGTGGCTTTCCTATGGATATTAAACCACGTGAACTTCACTTTCTCTTTCGACCAGTTAAGGGTTATGAAGGTTCACTGATCAAGCTAACATCAAAACAACCAGTTGGCTTTGTTACATTTGACAGCAGAGCAGGAGCAGAAGCAGCAAAGAATGCATTGAATGGCATTCAGTGTGATCCCGAAAATCCTCAGATGCTCCGGTTGGACTTTGCAAAAGTGAACACAAAGATGGCCAAAACTGATGGCTCCACCTTACCCCACAAATATACACCCTGCCTTGGGAGCACATTTCATTGCATGGGATCCTTACAACCTTGCAGGAACAGTACTGATCCCTGCATCTCTGGAGGCCTGGACTCCCTATCCACTATACACAACAGAACTGACCCCTGCCATATTGGATTTTGTTTTCAGGTTGGGCTTTACTAAAGGAGATTTTAGATAACTGGCTCGATTCCAGTGAACTTGGAGGGGGTGGAGTGGTCACTAAGGACTGTGGATTTAAGAACTTTACTGGTGAACACTTTTTTTTCCACTTGGGAAGACCCTGGGGATCTAGTAATTCTTGTTGTTATAGTCATTGTATGTGTGTGTCAATAACTTGCTGAAATTCTGGCTGTCAGATTCTTATGAATAAGCTGGTAGCGCCTTTTTCAGCCCCATTTAGTTAGTTATCATGGAATCATAAATGGAGGGAATTAGATGTTTAAAGGTTAATTTGTTCTTCTGACATGTAAGAAAATTGGATGCCCTGAGTGGTGTGTTTTGTCTTGCATGGGCAGGATGTGACAATCTAATCATACTCTATAAATGCTGTAGTTTAAGGAATAACCTAATCACATATTGTTCTAAGGAATAACCTAATCACTTTACATTGTTTTTGGGTGGCATGCGACCAGGGGGAGTGGCTGGGAGTTGTGTTTTGCGTGCATGACTGACTGTGATGGAAAACCTTGTATAAAGGGAGGATGGTTCCCTTGTTCAGGGGGCCTTGCTTGACATGCTCCGCAAGCATTGCAAAGAGTGTTAAATGATCCTCCAAAAATTGTACTTGCTGAAACAAATCATGGTTGTTCACAGAAGTTGGCGTATTGCAGTTGCATCAAGTGTGTAAGAATCTCAAGAAGGCAACCTAACACAGAATCGAAATCTATATTGTTGCCAAAAAGCTAATCAGTACTTCCTTTGCCGATACCATATCTGTATTTCAAGTTTTACTGAAATCCATCCATTTCTTTTTGACTAATGCTTTCTCCAGTGATAGTCTCCAGACAGGCATTTACTATAAACCCACAAACTCCCAAAGCTACCTGGACTACACCTCCTCCCACCCAGTATTCTGCAAGGTCCTGTTTTCCCATTTCCTCTGCCATATCTGCTCAGATGAGAAGACATTCCATTCCCAAGCATCCTAGATGCCCACCTCTTTTGAACAACATGCTGATCCCCCCTCTGTCATCCAGACAGCCCTCCACTGCACCTCCTCCATTCCCTGCTCTACTGCTCTTAAACTGCCCCCTCCCCGCCAAACACAATAAAGACAGGGTTCCTGTTGTCCTCACCTAACACCCCACCAATCTCTGCATCCAACGTATCATTCTTACACATTTCCATCAACTCCAATTCGACCTCACCACCAAGAACATCTTCCCCTCCCCACCCCTCTCTGCCTTCTGCAAGGTCTGTTCCCTTCTCCAATCCTTGGTTCGTGGATCTCTCCTCATCAATCCCCCTGAATCTCCAGGTATCTTCCTCATAACCGTAAAAGTTGCAAAACCTGCCAACACACTAACCCCTCACCTCCATCTAGGGCACCAAACAGTCCTTTCAGGTGAGACAGAAGTTCATCTGCCTCTCCTCCAACTTAGTTTACTGTATCTGGTGCCCCCAATATGTTCTTCTCTACATCGGTGAGAGCAAACATAAACTCAGGACATGTTTCACTGAGTATCTCAGCAGGGCCCGCAGGAGTTGACCTGACTTCCCAGTCATGGCCCATTTTAATTTCCCTTCCCACTTCCTTTCCAACATGACCAACCTTGGTTTCCCCTATTGTCACAGTGAATCAGATCGCAAATTGGAGGAACAACACCTCATCTTCCACCTGGGCAGTCTACAGCCTGGAGGACTCAATTTCAAATGACCTCCCTTCAGATCCCCTGACTCCCTTTCCAGCCCCTCCCCCACCCTTCCATTCCTCTGATTGATCCCTCCAGCTACCAACTGGATTCATTCCTCCCATTGACCAACCAGATGGTACCCTCTACTTGTGTTCACCTTTCCTACCTCACCATCCCACCCCTCTCCCCACCCAAAACCCTCCAATATTCCCCCTTTTGTCTGCAGCTCCCCTTACACCCACTCCCATCCCTGAAGACGACTTACACCTGAAACATTGACTTCTCCACTTCCTGATGCTGCCTGGCTTCCTGTGTTTTTTTAGCCACCTGCTGGTCTACCTTCGATTCCAGCATCTGCAGTTTTTTTGCCTCTAACATTACCTCGCCTACCTTCAGTACAATAACTTTGTCTAATTCTGTATATTTGAGCTAATTCATTAAAATCCTTTGTTGTAGATATTCACAACCTCTTTGTCACATAGATGCAATAGCTAATGATTTCCCAATGCATTGCTCACAGTATGTTGGTAGGGGAGTATTAGAAGTGGGGTACTTTAGATAATGGACGACTTCAGGTTTGTGGTGAATATTAATATTTAAGGTCAATTAATGTATATCAATCATTTGGTCTGCTAATGTCAACCTTTATTGTAAATCACAGGATACAATGACTCCGTAATGTGTTCTATTTTCTCTATTTCCTCTTCTGTTCTCCTGCTTCATTTATTCACCTGCATAACTCTCTATAGTCCTGAGCTTTTACAAAGGGTCAGTTCGACTCGAAACGTCAGCTCTTTTCTCTCCTTATAGATGCTGCCAGACCTGCTGAGATTTTCCAGCATTTTCTCTTCTGGTTTCAGATTCCAGCATCCGCAGTAATTTGCTTTTATCTCTATAATCCTCTGTTCTCTCTTTTTTTGTCTCCTTTCCTGAGTCTTGCTCGATCCTGTTTTCCCTTTCCCACTCTCTTATTTTGGTCTAAAATGTAGATCTTGTTCAATAGGTAGTATAAGCAATGGTCCAGAGAAATGTAGCCTAAGTTAGATTTCGAGATGGGGAGCAACAGAGCTCTGAGTTAGAAGTTCCATAATCCCCTCCTCCCTCCCCTAATCCTTATTATCCCTTTGTTCCCTCTCCCTCACTCCCCATTTCCACTTCTCTTCATCCACCACTTACAATTTTAATTGTCACTCTTACCCCATCTCTCACTCCTGCATCAGTTTTGTCCCAAAGCCATTTTTTTTTCCGGAATTGAGTCACAAATTTTTCAAATTGTTTTTTCTTTAGGCATTTAGTCTATCATAAATACATTTTAAAATAAAAAACACTGTTAAAGATATTGTTAGTCTCACTGCTTAGTGCTGTGCAAATGGTGAAGAGAAACCAGCTCATTGCAGTGCAAATCAAGACTTTGTGTTCAGCCTCTTGAGCATGGGATTTAAAATCACTGAAACCCTTTGACTCAGGAAAAAGCGAAACACAGCTGACATTAGACTCTCTCATGTCTGCAGAACATTTTATCTCTTGTAAGTTTGTTATTTAAGATGACCAGGCAATCTAAATGGTAGAGGTTAAACTATTCATCATAAAGGGGTAGAAATTATGTATTGCTGATATACAATAAAAACTGGGTATGGGAAAAATGTCTGTGCCAAAACAAGTAGGCATAAGGCCCAATCAAAATTGCATCTTAAACTACACTTAGACTGTTGACTGTAGACCCAAATGCATAACTCCAGATAGCTTGGTAGCCAAGCAGACATTATTGTTGAGTTCTTTGTTCTTTTTGTTTATCATTGAGTATATATGGTCCAGATAGCAGCTTCTGATATGCCCGAGAAGACGTGGAGTGTCACAATGCTTATGGAGTTTATAGAGCATATTCCGCTTTCTTGGTTCTTTTTCTTTGAAGAAATTTTGCCACTTTACATTCATTGGTGTTGCCACAGTTGCTGAAGAACATTGAGTGGGACAAGGTTCAATGTCTATTTTTAATGCCTGAAAGAATGGGCATCACAAATTTAGAAGTGAGACCAACAACTGTGCAGAATGAATGCAAGCAGACTCATTGTTAAATTGGTATGCTGTGCATCTGAAACAAAAAATCCACAAATAATTCCAATATCAACCTGAATATATTCACAGGGAGATGGAAGAAGTAATGTTTGATAAACTTATACCTAATGTGGAAAATTCTATGTGTGGAGGGGTTTGGACTTGCTTTTATCACTCACAATCATAATTATAAGAAGCATGGAAAGGTTCAATCAATAAGGTTTTTTATGTGTTATGTGTTATAAGGTTCTTCGCTATTATTTGTGTCTTGAAAATTATTTTGAGTACGCCATTATGTGTGCAACTTTCAAGCTTTGAAACACTGACGATTTCTTTCCGATTAGTTAATATACACATTTGGACAGAAAAAAAAATCAAAGGTACGCTGAAAAAACAAAGTCCTGCCAGTTTTCTGATGTAGGATAATAACGTTTTCTATTTCACTCCTGGAACTATTGACACACTGACAGTCCCAAGTTGCTGCCATTAAAAGTAGAACGCTTACCTGAAATGCTAGTCTTATTTGATACACGGCTAAAAGCAGATGCATACTCCTTACGCAAATATATCCATTTGAACAAATGGTGACCTGCTGCAGAGGTGGGGGTAAATGATGGTTCTCCAACCCCCATCTTGTCCCCGGTTGCTTGGCAACAGCACTTTTGCCCACTGTAACTCTAGGCCGATTGGGATTCAGATGCCTCTGCCCTTCGGGAGAGGGTTCGATGCTTGGAGATGGGAGGGGTGGCATTTTCCATTCCTCGCCCCCCCCTTTCCTAAACCAGGGATGATGTTCAAATGAAGCGAGAGAGGACACCTGAAAGCGCGCTCCCGTCACCCCGGCCGTGAGCGTCCTCCTCCTCACACGAGCGCGCCCCTTATCTCTGTCACACGAGCTCGCGCCCTGTACCATCGAGCGCGCTTTCTCAACGTCTCCCCACGCGCCCGCATCCCCCAAATACCTCCCGACCCCGCACCTCCCACCATCTCGCGCGCACCCTCAGTCGCCGCTCGAGCCCAGTGTGCAGCTCATCCCTGCTCCGCTCCACTGCTCGCACGGTTCCTGTCAAAGTCAGGCCGACAGCAGCGGCCGGGGGCCGGCAGAGAGAGGGATACAGGGACAGGGGCGCACCGAGCCAACAACGATGAAACCCGTCGGCTAAACACCAACGGAGCCCGGATGTTACACAATGATGCTGGATAAAAAAACGGAGGGAAACGAAATAGCGGCCGCTGTTTGACTATCATGGGGGTCTGGGGAAGAAAAGCCGCCTCGTCATTTCATTTTTAGTAAATTTATTTTTCGATGCAATACGAAAGTGGCGAGAATGTATGAATTAAAGGAGCCCTACGAAGGCAAGTGATGTGAGGTTGATTACAGTTGCACAATCGAGGATGCTGTAGTGACTTTGAAGGTTTTAATTCATATATCTGACATTTGCCCTAAGCTATTTTCTTTCTATTTGATTTACGGTAGATATTTCACTTCTGACAAAGGAGCAGAAGAGTCGACCGTTCTTTCGGATTATAGCATAATTCGGTTAAACCTGGTGGTTAATAAACATTTGGATTTTAAATAACTTTTTACTTAAACAGTTTTAGTCCATCTAAGATTTAATTATCGCATCATGCTGAATAGGGGGAAACACCCTTGGTTGTGGATATTGCAGACTTCGATTTCAGTATACCTGCTTCAATGGAATACATTTTGTGACAGTTAATGTGCCAGAAAGATACACACGCCGTCCTCGTCTGTTTAAATAAACACAATTTGTTTCAGATTGGTGTGTAAGGCAGTGGTGACATGAAGCCTCTGAATGTAGCCTTAAAGTAACCTCGCAATAATGCCAGCTGTTGAACCGTTGTGTTGGATATTTTTGCAGTTTTC
Organism: Chiloscyllium plagiosum; assembly: GCF_004010195.1. Lineage (NCBI taxonomy): Eukaryota > Metazoa > Chordata > Chondrichthyes > Orectolobiformes > Hemiscylliidae > Chiloscyllium > Chiloscyllium plagiosum. The sequence continues at coordinate 28,623,280 of NC_057727.1, forward strand.
ACATGTTCGCTGTTGTTGGTTTTAAATACAAAATCATGGTGTGTTTACTCTCGACGATTTCAAAAACGGGTTTGTTATTTAGTTTGAAGGATTGCTTTAAAGCATTACACCTGGTAAACATACCACCCTTTTAGATGAAAAGGTCACTTCCACATCTGATTATGTCTTTCTTTCACAGGAGTAAATTATGCCAGCAACAGACTCCCTCTATCTAGCGACGGACGGGGTTTCCAGTCAAACTCCGAATTACCCAGGCCAGCAGCACTATCCTGGCAAGCTGCTATTGACGCGGCTAGGCAAGCTAAAGCTGCCGCAACCATGAACTCGACCACGGAATCCAACAGTGCAGCAGCCCAAAGAAAACGCCAGCAATTCGCCAAGAGCAAGAAGCAGCAGGGCAGTACTGTGAATAACAGGCCAGCCCGTGCCCTATTCTGTTTAAATCTCAACAACCCCATAAGAAGAGCATGTATTAGTATTGTAGAATGGAAGTATCCTTTTTCCTTTGCTCTTTGTCACGCGTATGATGTGCGTAAGAGCTTTAACACAACACCGTGAAAAATCAGAAGCTGCGTGTTCTACTTTTTGAGTATCTTCCTGCAAGGTCACCGCAGCATTTACATATTGCACATAAAATGCGACTGAATATATAGGATACTGTATTTGCAGGCAAAACGGTAGCAAATCCTCAGCAAAACTAATTCTAGTGGAAAATATCATTCAGCAAATTACATGTAAGGACAATATGCCATCAGCATTAACCTCAAAGTTTCTTGCATCGTTTTATAAAAATAACAAAATCAGGGCAAATTGAATGAACTGAATTCAATTGAACAAAGTGTTTTCTTAGGAAATCTATGATACTTCAATAAGCCCAATTACAGTACGTTACGATTGGCTATTTATCTGAAGGTGAACTCAAACTTTGGCACGTTGTATCTGGAAAACTTTTCAAGCTCATTCATTATGTATGTTCCATAATAGTGACAAACAAATATGTGTTCTTGTAAGTTAATTGCGCAACCATAATTTTCTAACTTAAGTAATATTAGAAAATGCTGTAAGTACTCAGAGGTTAGGCAACATGTGTGGAATGAAAAACAGAGTTAACATTTCAGCTGGATGGATGACCTATCATTAAAACTCAGTACCAAACAACTGATTCCCTGAAATGGATATCTGTTGGCACCAAACATTAGTGCTTCAATATTTGAAACATTTTACACTTAGTCATAGAGTCATAGAGATGTACAGCACGGGAATGAGACCCTTCAGTCCAATTCGTCCAAGCCAACCAGATATCCCAACCTAATCTAGTTCCATGTGCCAGCACTTGGCCCATATCCCTCTAAACCCTTCCTATTCATATACCCATCCAGATGCCTTGTGGGCGGCACGGTGGCACAGTGCCAGAGACCCGGGTTCAATTCCCGCCTCAGGCGACTGACTGTGTGGAGTTTGCACATTCTCCCCGTGTCTGCGTGGGTTTCCTCCGGGTGCTCCGGTTTCCTCCGGGTGCTCCGGTTTCCTCCCACAGTCCAAAGATGTGCAGGCCAGGTGAATTGGCCATGCTAAATTGCCCGTAGTGTTAGGTAAGGGGTAAAGGTAGGGGTATGGGTGGGTTGCGCTTCGGCGGGGTGGTGTGGATTTGTTGGGCCGAAGGGCCTGTTTCCACACTGTAAGTAATCTAATCTAATCTAATCTAAAACTCTTGTAATTGCACCAGCCTCCACGACTTCCTCTGGTACCTCATTCCATACATGCACCACCCTCTGCGTGAAAAAGTGGTCCCTTTTAAATCTTTCCCCTCTCACCTTAAACCTATGCCTTTTAGTTTTGGACTCACCCACCCCAGGGAAAAGACCTTGTCTATTTACCCTATCTATGCCACTCATGATTTCATAAACCTCTTTTAGGTCATTTCTCAGCCTCTGACGTTCCAGGGAAAATAGCCCCAGACTATTCAGCCTCTGATTATAGCTCAATGAGTCGATACTGACTATCTCAATACTCTGCACTGACCAAAAAAGGCAAGCATACCAAACATGTTCTTCACTATCTGATCTGCCTGCAACTTCACTTTCAAGGAACTATGAATGTGGACGACAAGGTCTCTTTGTTCAACAACACTCCCCAGGACCTTACCATAAGTCATGCCCATTTGTCATTCCGGAATACAGCACCTCACATTTATCTAAATTAGAGTGTGTCTGCCACTCCTTGGCCCATTGGCTCATCTGATCAAGATCCTGCTGTACTGCGAGGTAACCTTCATTGCTGTCCACTGCACCTCTCATCTTGGTGTCATCTGCAAACTTACTAACTATGCCTTCTATGTTCATATCCAAATCATTTATAGAAATGATGAAAAGCAGTGCACCTAGCACTGATCCTTGTCTGAAGGGCAACCCTCCACCACCGCCCTCTGTCTCCTACCTTTGAATGGTATCCAAATGGCTAGTTCTCCCTGTATTCCATGTGATCTAACCTTGCTAACCAGTCTACCATGAGGAACCTTGTTGCATGCCTTAGTGAAATCCATATAGATCACATCCATCACTCTAACGTCATTAATCTTCTTTGTTACTTCGAAAAACTCAATTAAGTTAGTGAAACACTTGTATGCTAACAAAATATGTAATCAATTTTAATTGGCCACAAATTTGTTTTCTTTTGCATAATGTTTTCCAAAATTACTTGTAATGAAACTACTGTATTTCATGACTCAGAGATTTGAAGGTGAACCCAATCCAGATTAGATTACCTACAGTATGGAAACAGGCCCATCAGCCCACACTAACCCTCCAAAAAGAACCCACCCAGACCTATTCCCCTATCCATCTCTGACTAATGCACCTAACACTATGAGTAATTTAGCATGGGCAATTCACCTGTGGGAGGAAACCTGCACATACCCAGGGAGAATGTGCGAACTCCATACAGGCAGACACCCAAGACAGGAATTGAACTCAGGTCCCTGGTATTGTGTGGTAGCAGTGCTAACCACTGAGCCACCATGCCACCCACAAACTATCCAGTGATTTAAGATGTTTATGAAAAATTAAAGGATTTTGTTGATCTTCATTAATTATTTAGTTTAATTTTCATTGAATCAGTGCATTCCTTAACAAGACGTGCAGGCCATTTGATATCTTTATATTGATTGCTATTTTTGCCAATTGTGTGGCCTTAGCTGTTTACATACCTTTCCCAGAAGATGACTCAAACTCAACTAATCATGACCTGGTAAGTGCTCTGATTACTTCTACCTAATTACTCCTGTTAGTCTTATTTAAATATAGATAGATAAGCAACAGAAGAATCTTACCATGGGCTCAATTCTGCCTAAAAAGGCAACATTACTATTGTGGTCCAATATTCTGGATATAATATTGGATATAATGTTGCTATCAATGAAAACACCTCTAGATGCACAGATTGTCAAATTTCTTAAGATGGTACAATGTTTTCTTGTGCAGTGCAGTGCAGTGCTCACTTTCTGCAGACTTGATTGATTTTCATAGACTACACTTATTTTTGTAAAAGGGCAGGTGTATTACAAAGTTTGTGTTTTTCGTTCAGAATTGCAGAATTATACAGTGAAAAGTGAATTACTTTCCAGTGTTGATATAAACTCTTTTCCTGGTGGTGATAAAGTCTTTATCAATACTGCTGTTAGTATTTAAATATTTGAAGCAGGGAAAATGAAGTGTAGTGAAACTATTGTCCACAGTAATTTTCCTAGCATTTTATATTGTACTGCTTCTTGACTTTTCTCCCCAAATCTCATTAATGCATCAAGATTGTTTTTCTTTGAACTGATTATGCTTACTTGTTGGTCTGCTAGAGCTGAATAATGAGTTGTAACAGTAATCATGTTGAATAATTTCATTCATAAGTAATTAATTCATTAATTCCAATCATAAAATAAAGATCAAACAGATAAGCAAGTACTCCAGATATGAGCAATTTGTTTGTGATGGGGAGTCTTAATTGGCATTGTGATTGTAGAGGAGCCTTTTGCAGACAATGTTGTACTATTTTCTGTCTGATGTGGTTAGAATTTAAGTTCAGCTTTGATACCAATCAGATGAATAATACTTCAAAAATTTTTTCCCTTTCCTTTTGCATGTAAAAAAAAGTTTAACTTCTGAATGTACATGTGGCCAAATGAGTAACAATGGTGCTCATCAACATGCAAGCGTTGCTGGGATGTGGCTACACAATAGGTAAAAACAATGACTGCAGATGCTGGAAAACAGATTCTGGATTAGTGGTGCTGGAAGAGCACAGCAGTTCAGGCAGCATCCAAGGAGCTTCGAAATCGACGTTTCGGGCAAATGCCCTTCATCAGGAATAAAGGCAGTGAGCCTGGAGCGTGGAGAGATAAGCTAGAGGATGTTGGGGGTGGGGAGAAAGTAGCATAGAGTACAATGGGTGAGTGGGGGAGGGGATGAAGGTGATAGGTCAGGGAGGAGAGGGTGGAGTGGAT
>NC_057727.1:28630408-28643504 GCF_004010195.1 Chiloscyllium plagiosum
GGTAGTGTTCCCCTCGGGGTTCTGGGGGGTGGGGATAGTGACAGTGGGGTCTATGGGGGGCGTGTCAGCAGAATGCAGGTGAGTGGCGCTGGTGGGGGCGGAAGTGGTGGTGACAACGGCAGTTGGGGTGGCGGAAGTCACTGAGCATCAGCGATGATGTGAGGGGTGGAAGTGATGTCACGTGTGATGCATGAGGAATTGTGAGGGGTGGAAGTGGTTGTGAGAGTGGCCATGATGGGGGCGGAAGTGGCATCATCAATCAGCGCGGGGGTGGCAGCTGCATCAGTCGCATGGCTAATGGCGGAATAGGTTCTGATGCCAGGGGAATCTTCTGGAATGTTTGAGGAGCGCTGGTTATGGAGGTGGGTGGATAAAAGTTTGTTGTACTTTCAGTTTTTGATGTTTGAGATGGAATTGAAATGCTGTTTGTTGAGAGTATGAATTCTCCTGAGGATGTAGTACAGAGTGGGTCCTTTGCAATTCTGAGAGAGTGTGGCCCTCCGCTGAGGCAGGGCTGACTGTAGCGAGGTTAGGTGCCGGCGCATTGCTGCAAATACAATAGTACAGTTGAACTGCAGGAAGCCTGATTGGAGCCAGTATGAACATTCCCCAATGCTAATGTTGTTGGTTTGGAGAGAGAGAGGTTGAATGGGGATTGTGATAGAGATAGCAACAGAAGACTTTAGATTTGATTCTGGGACCTGTAGGAAACCCTTGGACCAAAAGGGAAAAAAAAATTGTAACAAACCAACATTGCTTGTTCTCATGGAACCAGATCTGTGTTCAGGGATGTGCAGGCTAGGTCAATTAACCATGGTAAATGTGGGTTTATGGGGATGGGGCAGAGGTGTGGTGTGGGGAGGTGGGTTTTGGTTGGGATGCTGTTCAGAGGATCGGTGCAGACCCAATGGGATGAATGGCTTCTATTTGCACTGCGGAATTCTTTGATTCCATGACAATTTGTTTTGTTGGGGAAACAATGTGGCTTTGCAGTTCAATGCTCTTGTTTGGGCTGTGATCAGGAGTTGTCTTAATATCATCATCAGATCCTCATCTGCATCTTCAAATGGTGACCCTAATTGCTTCATGCAAGTGTTCTTGATCCTTGTAAGATTAGATGGAAAGCCAGTGGTGAGTCTCCCATTTGATTTTAACTGCGCCTCTGACTAGTTTCAGTTGCTTGTTGAGAGTTAAAATTTCTTTCAGACCTTGATTAAGAAGACAAGCAGCTGTTCTGCTCTTAATCCTTTTGCAGTTTTGTCTGTTACAGAGAGCTGTAAATTATCCTATCTATCTGGGGAATGATTTTTCCTGTATTCTGGCTCTGCCCAGTTAATCAGTTATATCATGTTCAAATATGCAATGCATCAAGCTGCTAGCTCACACCAATTTTCATCTCCCTGCTCTTGTGCATGACTTAGGAGAAGATCCAAAGGGCTTGTTCTCTAATTTTCTGCCATCCCTTCATGAAGTAAACTTATTTCTTCGATCTCACCCCGAATATGTTGAGAAAAAATGATCATAGCAATGTGGTCACTGAGCACAAGTCCATGATATGCTTATCCACTGTGTTAATGTACCTGTGTATCATACATCTGTGATGCTGCCAGACCCACTGAGATTTTCCAGCAACTTCTGTTTTTGTTTCTGACTTTAGCATACACCCTGTTCCCTGCCTAACATCTCTGTCTCAGGCTTGCTGCAGTGGTCCACCAAGCTCAGCACAAGATGGAAGAACAGCATCTCATTTTCCGCTTGGGAACCCTCAGCCTTGTGGTGTCAATATTGAGTTCAATAACTTTAGGGCCTGAGCTCTCCTGTGTCCTTACTGCAACCCCCCCCCCCCCCCCAGGCCTTGTCGTCATACAATCTGTCATTACATACAATCCATTGTTAGTCACTAACAGTCCCCATTAATATCTATTCACCCCATAGCCAGATCGTTATCCACTCCTTCGGTTGTCCAACTGTTCTTCTCTCTCTTTGGACTCTATCCCCACCTATCATTTATGCCCTTCCTCCTCCCCACACTCTATCTTCTGCATATAAATCCATTTTACTATCTACCATCAGTCCCGAGGGAGGGTTGCTCTCCACACAAATGTGATACTTTGCAGCTAAGCAGTTCCGTAATATTCTTTATTTGTGCAAAGTTTCTCAGCAATTCTATCCAATAAAGTCTTCCCCCTTTGGGTTTCATGGGCAGCAATGTAAACTTTTATCAATCCTCTCTCTGGCTCAGGGTTGCAAGTCCTTATAGTTACATTTTCCAGTATTCCCTTTCAACTGACCTTAACTAATGACTCCTCATTTGTTGTTTGGGCACTTCTACAAAAACTCTGAGCTCTATATGGCCTTTGAGCTATTTATACAGCTTTACACATTTCAGACAGTTTTAGACAGCTCATCAGGTACCTCCAAGAGCTCCTGTCTCCTTTTCTGATAAACCAGAAAAAAGGACCTTATTCTGAAGGCGATTTGCTGCTGCTTACAAGAATTCCCTTGTTTTCATTTTTTCTGTTTGATTTCTCTTCCATCTATATCTGTGTGCTAATCGTCTTGACCCTCCAGCTTCACTACTTGTAGCTCTTCTTTATGCCTGTCAGCCACATGACTTCTGATTTTAATTTCTTCCTCTTGGTACTGTTTCCTGGTTCAGGTTCACATGATCGCAGGGACCGTTATTTCTTATCAACTAAAATTGAATTTTATCTTTATAATCGATTCAGACTCTATGAAGTCCTTTCCAAACAAACATTCTTAAAATCAACAATGTATTCAATAGAAATTAATTTACACATTTTCCTTACTGTACTGCTTTTGGGTCAAAAGCCATCACAGGATACAGGCTGTTCATGTGATTAATTGTTTCAGCATGCTTTTCAAAAAAAAGTAACTAGTACAATAGTGCTTTGCTGTTAAAATTCTTACACAAGAGATTATTGACAAACTTATTGAAAAGGTCTCAAAAAATCAAATTTGAACTATAAATTTAAAATGTGGCCTAACAATGTTATAAGTTTTTCTTAAAAGTTAACAAATCTATAGAAATGGGCATGCTAGAGTATGAAAAAATTGGTTGATAGATTTATCTGTGTAATTGTCAGAAAATATCTCCAAATCACATGGGATATAATCACATTCAGTGTGGGTGGGCTTAAGCATATATATTTCAAGTACTGTTCTATTAAATCCCAAACGTTTTTTGCTGTAGTCATATTAAAAATAATAGGGTGGTGAAAAGGGGATTTAACCCCAACAGAAGATTTGCCCATGAAGGTAAAGGACATGGCTAAGGTACTAAATGAGCACTTTGCATTTGACTTACCAAGGAGGAAGGTGCTGAAAAAGTCATCATAAAAGAGAAGCTAGTTGAGTCATCAGACGGGCTAAAGATTGTTGAAAAGGGGGCACCAGAGAGGCTGGGAATATTTAGTCTCAGGGACTGGATTAGGAACATATGGGAAATGCAAAGGTGAAAATTTAGAGGGATATGGCCATAACCTTCCAGTCTCCCTGGATAGAGGTGGTGCCAGAGGACTGGAGAATTGTCACTGTTATAAATTTGTTTGAACAATGCTTAAGGATAAGAACAGCAACTATATACCAGTCAGTTTAACCTCTGTATTAGGAAGCTTTTAGAAATGATAATTTGGTCACTTGGATTAATTAATGGGGATTAGTTAAGGAAAGTCTGCATAAGTTTGTTGAGGACAAATAATGTTCGACAAATTTGCTTGAGAAGATTGTGATGAATGCATTTGAAGTGGTATTGTGGATTTCCGAAAGGTATCAGAGAAAGTAGCAATAGACTTGTCAGAAAAGTTGAAGTCATAGAGTCATACAACATAGAAACAGGCCCTTTAGCTCACTGTGTCTATCAACAAATACCAAAATGCACTAATTCTGATTACCTGCACTTGGGCCACAGCCTACTTTGCGCTGGCATTTTAAGTGCTTGTTCAGATGCTTCTTAAATATGTAAATGTATCTGCCTCCACCACCTTCTCGGGTACTGCATTCCATATTTCTGCTACTTTCTGGATGAAAAAAGCTTTCCTTAGATCCCTCATAAACCACTTACTACTCATGGTAACTTATGCCTACTGGTTTTGGACACATCTGCCATGGGGAAAAGATTCTCACAGTATAGCCTATGTATGCCTCTAATAGTTTTACTTGCTTCAATTGGATCTCCCCTTAGTCACCACTACTCCAGGGATGACAATCCAAACTTATCCAGTCTCTCTTCAAAACTCAGACTTTCCATCCCAGGCAACATCCCAGTGTATCTCCTCATAATCCACTCCAGTACAATCACATCCTTTTGGTAATGTGGTGACCAGAACTGCACATAAAATTCCATCTGTGGCCTGACCAATGTTTTATTAAGGGGACTTCCATGCTCCTACATTCTACACCACACCCAGTGAAAACAAGCATCCCGTATGTATTCTTCACTCCCTGTCCTGCCACCTTAGGGATCCATGGACTTGTACACCAAGGCCATTTTGTTCCTCAGTACTCCCTATGGATCACCGTTCACTATGCATATCCTTCCCTTATTAGACTTCCTAAAATGTATCATCTCATACTTATTGGGATTAAATTCCAGTTTACTCTGACCAGTTTACCAGCTCATCAATAATGTAGCCTGAGACCACCAATGTTTGTGTAATTGCAAACTTACAAATTAAACCTTCTACATTCACATCCAAGTCATCAATAGCAAGTTTCCCAGCACTGTTCTCTGTGATACACTGTTGGTCACAGGCTTCCAATCACTCAAACAATCCTCCAGCTTCAACCTTTGCCTCCTATTTGCAAGCCAGGTTTGGATCCAATTTTGTGTTTGATCCCTTGGGTTCTTACTTTTTGGACCAGCCTTCCCTGTGGGATCTTGACAAAGGCTTACTGTAAACCATATCAACTGTACTTACATCAACTATATTTAATCACATTTTCAAAAAACTCAAATTAGTCAGACAGGATCTTCCTCCAATAATTCCAGTGTTAACTATCTCTGTTCAATCCCTGCCTTTCCAAATAATCCTGTCCTTTAGATTTCTTTTCTAATAATTTCCCCACCACTGATATCGGAATAAATGGTCTGTAATTACTTGGACTGGCACTGCTGCCCTTCTTAAACAAAGGGACCAGATTAGTACTTGACACTTGATTTGTGGCTAGTGAATTATTAAATATCTCTGTCCAAGTCCCAGAAATCTCCTCCCTTGCCTCTTGTATCAGGCTGGGATGCATCTCATCAGGCCCTGGGGATTTATGTACATTTATGCCTGATAAAACATCCAGTACCTACTCCTTACTAATCTTAATATGCTCTAGAATCTCATCACCCCAACTGAAATCTTCAGCCACAATGTTTTATGCTTTGAGAATAAAAATGAGAAATATTTACTTAAGACCTCACATCCACGTCCTCTGGCTCCAAGCACAGATTGCTCCTTTGGTCTCTACCTGGCCCTTTCACTGCTAATCCTCTTAGTATTAGTATACTTATAAAATACCTGGGATTTTCCTTAATCCTATGTGCCAATGGCCTGGAAGAAATGGAATGATGGCAGCATGGACAAAAAGTTGGCTGAGTAATGGCAGATTAGTGATGAATGATTGATTTTCTTTTTGGACAGAAGGATGTTAAATAATGCTGTTTTCCAGAGGTTTGTATTATGATAACTACATTTTTTGATCAGTATTAATGATCAAGATTGTATATGCATGCCACAGTTTCAGAATTTACAGATGACACAAAGTATGGAAGTATCACGAACTATGAGGACAACAGCAATAGATTTCAAAAGAGTATCGACAGGCTGGTGGAATGGGCATACAAATGGCAGGTGAAAGTTATGCTCTGAAGTGTGAAGTATGCATTTAGGTATGAAGAAAGAGGAAAGGCAATGTATAATAAAATATATCATTCTAAAAGGGATGCAAGACCATAGGGGCCTGAGAGTTTCTGTGCAAATGCTTTTTTAAAGAGAATTATCTGTTGAAAAAGCAATTAAGAAAGCACAAATAGCAGCATAGAACTCAAGACAAGTTATGGTGAATGTTTATAAGGCAGTGGTTTGATCTCAGCTGGATTGCTGTATCCAGTTTTGGACTTGAAACTTGAGGGATGATACTATGGCATTAGAAAGGATGCAGAAAAGGTTGAAAAGAATGGTTTCAGTGGTGAAGTACTTAAATACATGGATAGATTGGAGAAACTGCTATGTCCTCCTGGCGAAGACAAAGTTGAGAGGAGATTTGTTTGAGCTGTTCAAAATCATGAGGGGTCTGGGTAGAGTAGATTGGGATAAACTGTTCCATTGGAGGAAAGGTTAAGTACCGGAGGGCATTGATTTAAGGTGAATGTGCTTTGAGTTCTAGTCTCTCCTGTAAGTGAACGCATCATCTCATCATCTACCCTGTTAAGGATTTTGAGAGTTGGGAGGTGAAACTAAAATGGCAGGGGTTTGGAAACCTACACAGGGATACAGAAGCTCTTTTCTCTCCTTACAGATTCTGCCAGACCTGCTGAGATTTTCCAGCATTTTCTCTTTTGGTTTCAGGTAAGGATGGCAGTTTCCTTCTGTAAAGGACATTAGTGTCATGAGAGGCTCTTGGGGAAGAGTGACCAAATTACCTGAGAATGAGAACATAGAATGCCTTTAGAATAGGCACAGGATAGTGATCTATAGTCGTTGATTTTGAGACGAGGGTCCTGAATGTATATAAAGGGAACTACGAAAGTATAGGGCATGAGTTGGCTAAAATAAATTAGGGAATGAAACTTAAAGGGATGATGGTGGATAGGCAATGGTAAATATTTAAAAAGTGCATAAAGAAACTGCAACAGTTGTTCATTTTTGTCTGGCACAAAATTAAACATTAAAGACGGCCTGACAATGACCAACAAAGGAAATTAGAGATTGTATTAGATTCAAGGAAGGGGCATACAAATTGGTTGGAGAAAAGCAGCAGACTTGAGGAATGGAGCTAATTTAGATTTCGGCAAGAGAGGACAGAGATATTAATTGAGAAGGGAAGTAAGCTGATTGTAAAAGCTTCTATAGGTGCGTGAAGAGCAAAGATTAGTGAAGACAGATGTAAGTCCCTTACAGTCAGAAAGAGGGGAAATTATAATGTGGAACAAAAAGCAGCAGACATATTAAATACATGTTTTGATTCTTTCTCCACAAAAATGGACAAAATAACATCTCAGAAACATTGAGAACACTGGGTCTAGTGAGAGGGAGGAACCAAAAGAAATCAATATTAGTAAGGAAATCATGTTGGGAAAATTGATAAAAGTAAAGGCTGATAAATGCCTACGGCTCAATAGTCTACATCCCGGAGTACTTAAAGAAGTTGCCGTAGAAATAGTGGATAATAGAAATGGTGGTCATCTTTCAAAATTCTGTATCTCTGGAGCAGTTCACATGGATTGGAAGGTACCTAATGTTATCCCACTATTTAAAAAGGGAGGTAGAAAGAAAATGGAATGTAAGAATGGTTAGACTGATATTGTTAGTATGGAAAATGCTACAGTACATTATAAAAGATTTAATAGCAGAATACCTGAAAAACAGTGGCAGGATTGGACAGAGTCAACATGTATTTATGAACAGAAAATGATGCTTGACAAATCTACTGGAATTTTTCAAGGATGTAGGTAGTAGAGTTAAAGGGGAGTCATTGGATGTGGTTACTTGGACTTTGCAAAGGCTTTTAAATAAGGTCCTTTATAGGAGATTAGCATGTAAAACTAAAGCACATGGGATTGGGGATAGTGTACTGACATGACAGAGAACTGGTTGGCAGACAGGAAATAGCGTAGGAATAAATGGATAATTTTCCATGTGGCAACCAATGACGAGTGGGATATTGCAGGGATCTATGTTTGGACTCCAGCTATTCATGATATGTTAATGACTTAGATGAGTGAACTAATTGTAATATCTCCAAGTTTGCAGATGGCAAAAAGATGGGTGGGAGGGTGTCCTGTGAAAAGGATGCAAAGTTGCTTTGGTGCGATTTGGACAAGTTGAGGTGGCAAATGCATGGAAGATGAGATATAATGTGAATAAATGTGAGGTTATCTACTTTGGAAGCAAAAACATGTGGGTAGATTATTATCTGAATGGCACTAGAATGGGAAACTGAGGTGGGGAGAGAGGTGTGCACGGGACCTGGGTGTTCTTCTACACTAGTTGCTGAAACTAAGCATGAAAGTGAAGGTAGATGGTATTTTAGCTTTCATAACGAGAGGATTTGATTATACAGGGACTTGGTGAGATGATGCTGAAAGTATTGCGTGCAGGTTTGGTTTCCTATAATGATGAAAGATGGCTATGGAGACAGTGCAACAAAGTTTGACCAAACTGATTCCTGGAATGGCAGGACTGATGTATGAAGAGAAACTGGATCAGTTAGGACAATGTTCCCTGGAGTTTAGACGAATGAGCGAGGATCTCATGGAAACCTGTTAAATTCTAACCAGGCAGGGTAAATACAGGAAGGAAGTTCGCAATGACTGAGGAGTCCAGATCATGGAGCCACAGTCTAAGGATATGGGTGAGCCATTTAGGACTGAGATGAGGAGAAGGATCTTTACCCAGAGAGTCATGGGCCTGTGGAATGGATTGACAATTAAGAACAACAAAACAGATATCACCGTATAAAAAGTATGGGATATAGCTATATATGTTAAGCATTGATTGTTTTAAACTGCATGATGAATTTGAGAAATGTCAATAATCATATTTTGTAATTAAGGGAGGCTGCAAAATAAAATAAGAGGTCATGGTTTTACGGTAAGATACTGGCATAGATCGAGGATTGACTAACAAGCAGAAAGTAGAGAGCGGGGATAAGGGGGTCTTTTTCAATATGGCAGCTGGTGATTATTGGAGTTCGACATAAATTGGGCAGTTTTCAAAAAGATATATTCTATAGGTGGAATCTTGACATCAGCATGCAGGTGAGAGTCTGTTGGGATAGCCATTTGTGTGGGCTTTAGTTTTTAGGAAAAAGGTAAAGTGAAATTTACATAATTAAAATACCAAAGTGGTCAATACATTTTGATGTATTTTGATTGGCATAGAAGATTTGGTCCACTAAATTAGAACATAGGTATTAAGTCCACTATATCTTTATAATGTTCATTACATTAATGACAATGTTAATATAACCTTGCTACAAAGATCAAATGTTTATCTTGCAACAAAAAAGAGAAATATATTAAAATTGAGTTTCTATGTGGCAAGAAAATTGTAATTGTACTCATTCTGCATAACATGTTTTAATTGCTACAATATTCTAATCTAGGGCCCTTCAAACACAGTTGATGGGGGCAGGTTTTTAATGTGTTTAAAATTAATAATAATCTGTCTCTAAAGATTTATTTCTGCTGTGTTAGGATGAAATGATGTGAAGTAACATGTATGGTAAGTTAGTTTTATACATTGTGCCTCAAAAGGAAATTCACCATTGCATTTGAAAACAATTTAGATGATTTGCTTTCGCTATTATTTATTTACACTACTGCATATTTGAACATTGTCTTTGTTATGTTCAATTACGATATATGGCTAAATTTAGATAGTGTAGAAAATTGTACATCGTATACAATGCAGATACACTCAGTGTTTTATTAATAATAGGATTTAGTCAATTCATTTCAATTAGCATTGTTTGTTTGGTTTTGGTATCGAATGATCTCTGTTACTTTCAAACCACTTACTACTTCATGTACTGGGTTCACATCCTTCCATCTGAAAATGGTGTCTTTAATTTGGCTTTTACAGGTGTTTGTAAAGTGTATAATACTATTCCATCCAGTATTACCTGTTTTGCCTCATTTGAGTTGAACTTTCTAAAATTATCTTTGCTTTCCTTGGTTGGGGGCGCTCCTGATTTTTGGATTCACAATGAGCTCTAAGTTACTTTGGTTTACCTTCATTGTCACATTATGGTTAACTTTGATCAATGGAGGAATCATACAATGAAATTTGTCTAATTTGGAGCAAAATATTTCATGTTGTTTGGCACAATGCTCATGGATTTATTAGTGGTGGAGGAAAAATGAATGAGGTTTTAGAAATGCAAAACACCCATACTCTTGTATAAAGGCCTTCATAGAACAGCAGCTCATAGCTATCATGTGTAGATAGTATAAATGAATTGTGCATAACCTTGAAAACATTTCCAATACATAACCAGGATAAGAAAAAAAAATAGGAGGTGTTAAACTCACTGTTTAGTTGTTTTTCACCTGATAAATAGGCAAATGGTAATTTAAACATTTGACTTGGACATTTTGCATTCATTTTAATAGATGGGGAAATTAACTTTTTTTTCAGAGAAAGCCTGGTAATAAGTCAGCAACATTCCTGTCCAAAACAGTTAGGGTAGTCGCTTAAACATTCAAGCAGTGGTCTACATCTGTCTGTAGAACTTCAAATGCAATCTTTAAGAAGAAATGGATGAAGCATGCAAGGTATTGAGGCAGGTATTGAAATGCCTGATGAGTAGATCTCAAATTAATCTTTGGAGGTTTTGCCCAAAAAGTAAGTGTCTTTTTTTTAAGGTTTTAGCAAGGATGAGTAGGAGCTAACAATAGTGAGTTTACCACTTACTAACTTTATTGTTGAGGGGGTTTGAGGAAAACCCTTTGACTGTATTGTGTGACAACCATCTGAATCACCAGAGCAGTAGATTCTGTTTAGCATTTCACTCAAAGAAAAACACTTTGAATGATGTGACACTTTGCTCATTATTCCAGCAGAATGTCACTTTGATCATGTATTCATGCCTTGGAGAGTGGTTTTAAGCTCCATGTTTTCAATTGAGAAACAGAAGTATTGCTAATTGAGCCAAGGTGCTATAGAAGCAGTGTTGCATTCAAATCATCTAAACGGGATCAGTAAATTTATCCAAAGTGCAGCTCTGCATTACAAATTAAATACTTGCTGATTCAGTTGTCTTACTCCCAAAGGGTGTCAAGTCACCAGTGCTATAAACTGTAACAGAAAATAGTTGCCAAAATTCCTGCTCCGGTTCATTATTTACTTGTTCTTTCTGAAAGGTCAGTGTGTGGATGTCTAATAACAGACCTGTTAATTTCTTTTTATTGTCATGTGTTCCGAAGTACAGTGAAAAAGTTTGTTTATTGTAGAATAACTTGGTAGAATTCAATGCAAAACTTATATGTGAATAAGATACTTGGAAAAGGTGTGTGACTGGTCAAAGCTAACTCCATCATGGGCCTGATAACTTTCTAGTGAAAAGGTGTCAAAATTGGCAAGATAAACATACATAAAATAATAGATTTTTTCTAAATTGGTGACTTGGCAAGTATTCCAGTACATTACTGTAGATTGCCACCAGCCAGTTGGAAAACCCAGGCCACGATCATTTTGACTTCTAATATGTATGTTTGGCATCATCATAGTTCTTTTTATATTTCAGGAGATCATTTACTTTTGGGAGTTGCATTATTAAATTAAATTTACATTTAACTTGGGAGGGTGATGATGTAGTGGCATTGTCACTGGACGAGTAATTCTGAGTTCCAGCTAATGTTGTGAGGATATGGATTTGAATCCCACTTTGGCAGGTGGTGAAATTTAAATGCAATTACAAAATTTGAAATTAAACATTCGTCACATGGTGACCATGTAACCATTGCAGATTGTCATAAAATCCCATTTGGTGCAGTAATGTCCTTTTAGAGTCGAAAAACTTTCACCCTTGTCTGTTCTGGCCAATATATGACTCCAGACCCACAGAATGTGGTTGACTCTTAACTGCCCTCTGAAATGGTTGAACAACCTGCTCAGATCTACTAAACTGCCACAAAGGCTAAACAAAAAAAAAAGCAGATGGAACACTTGGCATCAGTCCATACATCGGAAATGACAGTGGCAAACCTAGCCCAGAGGATAGTGCAAAGTCCAACTTGCTAACATATGGGTGTTTGTGTTAAGGAGAGTAGTCCTTATACTAGTCAAGCAACAGCCTGACATGGTGTGACAAAGGCTTATTATTGTTGTTATTATTTGAAAACTTGGGTTATAAGGTGGAGGAAAAATAGATTTAAGATTTGTCTGAATTTTTAAAAAGGTCAAAAAGCAATTTTGGACTGAGCTAAAGACAGCATTTCCAAGAAATCATATGACTTTAGCTGAATGAATAGGAAGTACCCCTGGTGAGATAATCACAAAGATGTTTGCTGACATGAATTTTACAACCCAGAAAGAGGCGCTCAAAACAGGTTCATTCAGAGGAAAAAAAGATCCATAACAGCAAAGGTGCTGTGAGCAGCAGTTACAAACAGTCCATGCTGGAGAGAAGTTATGAGTTGGTTGGAAGAAATCTCTAGAAGCAGAAGGCTGTGGAGATGTCACAGAGGACATCGTCCTACAAGTCTGTTGAGGATAAGTTTAAGAAACTCTTATTCAGTGTTATGTTGATCTGAGGTAGTAGCTTAGAGTAATAGAGTCAAAGAGATGTACAGCATGGAAACAGATCCTTCGGTCCAACCCGTCCATGCCGACCAGATATCCTAACCCAATCTAGTCCCACCTGCCAGCACCCAGCTCATATCCATTCAAACCCTTCCTATTCATATACCCATCCAAATGCCTCTTAAATGTTGCAATTGTACCAGCCTCCACCACTTCCTCTGGCAGCTCATTCCATTCCTGTACCACCCGATGTATGAAAATGTTGCCCCGTAGGTCTCTTTTATATCTTGCCCCCTAATCCTAAACCTATGCCCTCTAGTTCTGGACTCCCTGACCCCAGGGAAAAGACTTTGCCTATTTACCCTATCCATGCCCCTCATAATTTTGTAAACTTCTATAAGGTCACCCCTCAGCCCCCGACGCTCCAGGGGAAACAGCCCCAGCCTGTTCAGCCTCTCCCTATAGCTCAATTCCTCCAACCCTGGCAACATCCTTGTAAATCTTTTCTGAACCCTTTCGAGTTTCACAACATCTTTCCGATAGGAAGGAGGCCAGAATTGCATGCAATATTCCAACAGTGGCCTAACCAATGTCCTGTACAGCTGCAACATGACCTCCCA